>NC_041393.1:133991842-134004361 GCF_002162155.2 Triticum dicoccoides | reverse complement strand
CCGGGGCGGCGGCCCCGAGCGGCGGTGCGCGTCGCGGCCTGTGCGGCGGGCGGCGGCGGCGAGTGCAGGTGGGCTGCCTCCCTGGACGTGCGGGCGGCGTGGAGGCGGCGGACATCGGCTGCTGCGACGACCCCTCGCTAGTCGGTGTGCCATGGAGAAGAGGCGCCTGCAACTTCGATCTACTCCGATTCATGTCGATCCCGGTCCCTGGCGGCTCTGGTCGACAGTTCTTGGGTGTCGGCTGCGCGGATCTGGTGGGTGGGTGCGGATCCGGGGGAAACCCCTGGCCGGCGCGGCGGCCACATCGAAGACGTCGCCTTTGGGCGTCGTTTCCCTTGTTGGAGGCTTCGATGGGATTCCTCTTCCTTCCACCCCACCCAGGAGCTCAGGTGCGGAGTGCTTCAACCTCTGGTGCATGGGGATTGGGGTCCCTGCCTCAGCGCCGGCGGTAGGCCTTCGGCGTTGGCAATTCCGATCCTTGACCGGGGCATGGTGTTACATCCTTGTGGCCTTCTCTGATGTTTCAGCGCTTGCGTCTGACAACTCTCGTTCGGTGCTCTGTCTTGCTGCTGCTAACTACGGTGTTAGGGTGGTCGGTTTTCAGTTGCCTGTGGGGATGTTCCTGGTGCCTCTCATTTGGCCGCTTGGGCACTTTGATTTGGGTTCTAGGGTGAAACACTTCGTCGGCCGCCGGTGCGGCACCCTTCGAGCCTGGGTGAAAGGGTAGGGACCCTTTGCGGCGGCGGAGTCAGATCATGTGATGCCCTGTGTGGTCCTTTGGTGACACTCAATGACACAAAACATGCTTGCTGATGCCCCTCTCCCGTCGCCTTAGTAGGTTAGCTAGTTTCGGCCTTGCGGCGTTCGTTGGCAAGAGTGTTGTTCTCTTTGTCTTCGAGTTGTTCTACTGAGCACATTGTATCCTTTTTTCCGCTTTCGTTTTTCTTTCTTGTTGTAAGTTGCAGTCTTGTACTTCCTGGCTGGTTGATGGCTTTATTAATTCAAAGCCGGGCTCTTTTCGAGCCTTCGTTCTAAAAAAAATATATTGAAGTGTAATGAATTTGCTTCGGTTTAGATGAAAAACATCCGGGATTATGTAAAAATTATCCAAGTATGAATGAATATTGTCCGATTTATTTAAATACCCATCAAATTTGTTCACTTCAGTTAAATTTCTTCCGAAATGTAGATTTCCGCCTATGGTTGTATGACCGGCTCCCACATAATTGTCAGCGAATTGGTCCCCTATACTTAGACAAATGCAGTTTCTAATTTAAGAGTGAGCATTGAAGATGCCCTAACAGAGGTGTAACAGAGCAGTGGGTATGTGATATTCTTGTTGAGAAGCGACATCAACGAAGCGTGATTAGCAAAGCATTGTTAGGAAACATAATTAGCGGCTATTAGTGGGACATAGATCTGATGAACATGATTCCACGCACAACCACTTATGAAAAATAAATAAAAAATACTAAAAAATTGAGAACATTTTGGATTTTCTTTTGTAAAATAAATAGTCGACTAGTAGACTCGCATATGAAATTTCGCAGTGAAATCACATTTATGATATTCAGGGAAAAATAAATTTGAAGTTATATTAAAAACACTGTTTGATGAATAGTAAGACCCCGATTATAGTTTCTTCACTATGAATACCACGAATGTCATTTCATCACAAAACTTCACACATGAGTAGAACAGTCGACCAAGTTTGATACCCTAAGATTTCAGAATTTTTTGAACCTTTCTAGTATTTTGTTTTGAACTTACTATTCATGCGGGTGCACATGAAACTGTGTTCATCTTTGTATTTTCGCTATTGGTGTACAATCATCGTACGGACGGATCTTGTCCGTACAGGCGCCTCCTTGTAGCCCAACAGACATCTTTTGTAAACACACGCATCTCAAGGACATCCCAAATCATTGTATAAATAGTTAATTCTAAAATCAATAAAAATGTTCAATTCATTCTTCAATCTATTTGAACCCGTTACCTCACACACCTCGCGTGGCAGGCACAAAACTATATAAGAACACACATCAAGTTGAGATTTGAAAACATTTGCCAAAAATTGTGAACAATTTTGGAATGTTGTAACAATTTTTTTTTAAATGCCAAACAATTTTTAGAAAATACAACCAAATTTTGCAATTCTGAATTGTTTTGAAAAACAAGATTTTTGTTTGAAAATCAACTGGAAATGTGAAGTTACCAACTATCACAGGGATATCACCCAAAATGTCTGCCGGATCCTGATCAGCAAGGTGGAGAGTGATGCTAGTCGGCCGTACATCACCCAATGGTAGTGGCTCGTAGACAGTGAAGGGAATCACACTAGACCCAAGACCACATAAAGCATGGAAAGTTTGACTTCTATCAAGCATGGAATACTGAAACTGGCAGGCTCATCTAACTTTTACCGGATACCCTTGCCGAAGAAGGGCTGTAAGTATCTCGTACGTATGTTTCTTAGATCTACTACATGATGTATCGACACTTTTGATTCAATTATGAAAGTATGTTGTACTGGACTTGCACCCCTAGTTACGCAGAAGTGCAAGCACAGAAGCGGATGACCAGACCTTACCAACATACTCAAAAAAGTATTCTATACTGGGTCTGTGCTCTTGACAAGCAGTGTTTCCAGTCTAGCTGTGTCAAATCGGGTGTGAAGTGTCCTTCTAGGTTGTAGGTGCTTGCGATGGGACGGATGCGACTTCCCTCATAAGTAATAAGTGGCATAGCCCATAGCAGAAGTCCCCTTTTTTATCCATTTCTTTATTACCCCATAGGGGCCCACGTTGGTGGGACCGAGAGAAAGAAAGGACGGGGGTGGCAACCATGCATGGCACTTCTCGACCGTGTTGAATGAACTCCTTCATTGATTCCGGGATGCTCGTAGGGGGACTATGAAAGCAAGCGTAGGAGCACTCCTAGATGTCTGGTGCCTCATAGTTTTCTAAACCCGATCTCAGAGCTGGTTATCACCAGATTCGTATGGCAGCTGGCGATGAATTCAAAAACTCTGATCTGGATTACCAGCTTTGGGGTGGAAGGACGGATCGATCGACCAAGCAACAACGATCCCTTTACGATGGTCAAGTGCGCTTACACCTAATGGCTTAAGTCGTTGTTCCCATTTCCTCGCTGACCCATCATGCGAAAGGTACACTGTTAGAGTGAGTGTGCACGCGCTCCACTCCGATCAATCAGTCACACCTCCTTCTCTCAACCATCCGAACAACAAGATTTTAGCACTAACCCTCCTGCAGCTTTCTTTTCGACCGAAGTACCCATTCAAAGGAATGTTCTAGAGTTTTTTCCACTATATTCATGATATTTAACAAAATGGAATAAATTCTTCACGATTTCTAGAGTTCCGGGATTACTTCACTGATATCGATTTTTGCCTATTATATGAAGTAGAAGAAGAAAGAGCCGGGGGGATGGTCTTGGCACCCATGGGTTAATGGTGAAAGCGCTCAAGGAAATAGGGAATGGAATATTCACATTAAGGAATTGCGGCGAGTATTGCTTGTTTCCCAGATCCGGTATCAGGACCTGTCGATTCTCGGTTAAGATGGGAAATCCTATAGGGGTAGAAATGCTACATGAAAAAATCCGCTCTTGCTGTATTAGGAATTGAAAGTAAGTCAAATCCAAGAAAGAACAACGAAGGGAAAACGTGACAAGAAAAGTGTTTTCTCGACTCGAGATGTTAGAAGGTGCTAATCAATAGGTGTCGGAGCTGTTGTACCTTTGGAGTAAGACCTCAACAAGGGGGTGTGCAGTTTAAATGTAAATGACGAGCATGGAGAGGCCAAGGTCATTTGTAAATACGAGGCATACTAAAAAAAAGAACCGTTGGAGTGGCAATACAGCTAGATAGATAGATAGAAGGTCTGATTCTAAACGAAGTCTGATCTGTCACACCCAGCCATAAACAACCATTCCAGATTCCCAAGATGAAGTGGAAAGAAAAAGGCTGGAGTGGCACAAGACAGATTGAAAGCAAAGGAAAGAGCTCATATGGAAAGAAACATCTTTAGCTTCTTTCTTGTCTGATCTTAGATTCCACTGTTAGGAAATAGGGCATTACCTGTCACTCCGGCTTTCTAAGAAGGCATTTCGCTTAGTTGTCCGGATAACTTCTCTCCATACTAACCAAGAAGAGTAGGGTGGTTTTACTACCATTAGCGAGTTGTTCCCTCTCCATTCTGCAATACAAATATAAGATCACTATTATTACGAGTGGTGAAAGCGAAAGCAATAGTCGCGTACTAGAATCCCAGTAAAGAAGAGTGATTTTCGTCAGATTCTTAGAGAAAAGACTCGTTGCTGGAACCGAGAGCACTGGTGATTGCTTTCTTTCTGACCTTCAGCCGAGGAATTCCATACTTTCCACCGACTTTTTTTGTGTGTGGCCAAAACGTGATGCTTTCCAATCCAATGAAGAAAGTGCAATTGAAACAATCAAGAACGGAAAAATAATTAGACTCCCTCGTCAATTGTTTGGATTAGAATTAGGCTCCTCTACTCTAGTCGTCCTCTTCTATTTAGGGCAGTAGCTCAGCCCGTTCCGGGCCTTCCTTTACTGAATCTATTAGTAGCTGCACTTTTCAACATATGACTTTATTTAGGCATTGGTTGTAGGCATCCCCTTCTCTTCAAGGAATTTCTGCGCGACGATTCCAAGTTCTTTTACCCCACTCAGAAAAAGTTTTCCGCCGGATGACTCGTAGGGGGTGAGAAGGGCCCCGACTCCATCCCAAACAGTGTACTACTATCGGCCTTGAATCATTTTTAAATCCCAACAGTTTGTTAAAATGTGAACCACTTTTAAAAAACTGCACATTTTCTTAAAACAAGAAGAATTTTATAAAAATGCGAATATAATTTTTTGAAATTCATGAATATTTTTTCGGAACAAGAAAATTTCTTAATTTCTTAAAAAATGATATATTTTAAATTCAGAAAAATAAAATTAAAACAGGAGAATTATTATTTAATGTTTCTGAAAAAAACATTTTCTAAATTTGGAAAAAATGAAGAGTATTCGAAAATGGCAACAAAATTTCGATTTCTATATTTTTTGGAAATGTGAACAAATGTTTAGTAATGCAAAAAAAAATAGAAGACTGATTTAAAAAAAACTTGAGAACAAAATAATGAAACTGCAAACTTTTTTTATCTTATGCATTTTTTTTAAACACGAACATATTTTGAAACTGTCAACAAATATTGAAGACGAGAACGTATTTGAACTTTTCGTACAATTTTGAAAGAAAACTAAAGTTGGAAAATAAAAGCATAATTTTTAAAGGAACATAAAAACGAATAAAAGAAACCAGAATACGAGAAATAAAATAAACAGAAATTGCTCACTTTGGTCGAGGATTCCTATCCAAATGCGAGTGCACACTAATTGGCCCCACCCAGTGTTTGTTCATTATAGAGATGCTTAAAACCATGAAGTCAGAGTGCAATTACTATATTTTGTATAATACGACATATAGCAACCGATCACCCACTACACCCTGTCATAGTTTGATAGTTATTTTAAGTGAATTTTGTTATTTTTCTCTCCAATTTTCTTTTTGCTCTTGGTTTGTATTTTCCCCTCTTTGATTTTCAGTATATTAGTTTCTCATTTATTTTCTTTATCTTTCAGTTCTCTTTCCAATCTTAGTATTCTTTTATTTTGACAATTGTTTTTATTTTATCCCCCCCCCCTCTTTTTCCCCATGTTTTATTATATAGTTTTCTATAATAGTCTATACATCATACAAGTTTTAAGATTAAATGAATAATTTGGAAAAGGGCATTATTCCTTCAACTTGCTCAATAATGACTAATAAATGCAAAGATTTACAAATCTTCTTTTTATCGAGTTCCTTACCAAAAATGACATTTTAGGCGGAAAATCAAGCCATATATGGGATATTCTGCAGGAGATGATCATTTCCGGACAATTGAGCATGCAGCAGGGGAATACTAGCAGAGAAGTCGATGTGCGGTAGGATTGCTAGCGCTCGTACAAGCTGTCAAACTTGGTGCCACAACATCCGTGATGTCATCCCAAGCACATATCTTGAAGGGCCAGATCAAATTCGCAACAAAGAAGCCCTAAAATGCTATTCCACCCATCTGCGGTATATAAAGGGGAGGAAGACCCGACGGCTCATATCTTCGATCTTTTGGACAATGTCCATCTCCATAGCTGCCACGGTGCCATCATCAACATGACACCTCCATAGTCATCTCCATATCCATCGCCACCATGCTCATTAGACTAATTACTTGTAGTCGAGATTCCATCACTATCAACGACGTTGTAAGACTATCAATCGTTCATTTTCAAGTGCCTTTTTATACAATGCCATCTACTTATGATTTGATCATGTTGTGTAAGTAATCCACTCGGGCTAAGGGCCGAGGCATAGCCTCGCAACCCCGTGTATGCGCGAGAAAGGATTAACTATATGATTTTACTTTGTAATTTTGTGAAACTATTTGTCTCTTGTCTCTACCTCGACCCTAGAGCTCGTTGGTACCTGAGACACCAAAGAGCAGTAGAAGGGGAGGTAAAGAGGAAGGGAGAGTGCAAGGCTATGCAGAAAGTCCATGACAGTAAGTTCAGTACATAGACGTAACCAATTCCCAGGAGAAAGACGACGATGGAATCATCCAACGCTAATGCATTGTTATGGTTTATCCTTAATAACTGAGGTAACCCTGTGAGTCGGATAGGGTCATGGTTGGAAAACCCAATCCTCGATGTGGCGGTATATGATCCTGGTGTCACAAGGACGCATCATGCACTTACTCTTTTGCGAAATGTACATTATACCCCCTCTGTCCCATAATATAAGAGCATTTGTGACACTACACTGGTGTAAAAACGCCCTTATATTATGAGATAGAGGGACTATAATTTATTAGTGCATTATTTCTCTATCATTATAAATCCAAGTGTGTGCACACAATTACAGGTGAAACCTCAACGCTGCCCTATTTCTTCTATTATTATAACCTCAACGGCATTTTCTTTGCTACGGGGAGGAGAACAATTTGCAATAACAAAGACTTGTAGAAATTTCCTTACCAAGATTAATCATTTCATGGATTCGATAAATCCCATGGTCTTTAGGGAAGGACATCCCCTACTTGTCCTCCCAGATTAGCTGCTCTCATATTTTTTTTTCCTACATTGTATAAAGGTTGCGTCAGTTAATTCGGATCGAAGGGAGCATTATTTGGATGAAATAGTTTCCACATAGAACTTATTCAAAGGATACAATTCCACAAATTATTTGAAGGACATATGATTTAATTGATTTTGATGATGCACCTCGATATGCTCTGCTACATATATCATTGAGAAGTTGTTGGCGTGGAGCTTGTCCAGGTGGCATGCTCCTGGAGGGAGCTTGTCTCGGGACGGCGATGGCAAGCAGCAACCGCATGTCTAGGGACGACGATGGCGAGGCGCGGCCGAACTACGCCGAGGTAGGTGTAGGATGGTGTTGGGAGTGGAGACCAGGGAGGGGGAAAGGGTTTTAGGGATAACGACTGCATATCCGGGTTGACTTATGGCGGATAGTCTAGACAGCCTCCCATTTTTCGTCCAATTAGATTGGGCTTGGGCCATCTCAGACAATACAGAGAAATGAGCCACATATGAAAGCAATGCAAATGGGCTGACTTTTTCCCTCTTTGTTTTTCATTCCATTTCTCTCCAGAGAAAACGACTATTTTCTATGGAACTGAATATTTAACACTCTACTGGAAAATAAAATATTTATTTAGTATGAGTTTTAGAAAGTTTAGTGTATACTAAAAATATGCTCACCATATATTTTAAAAAAGTTCACCATGTATTAGAAAAATGTGCATTGTGTATCAAAATAAAGTTCAATGTTTACTCAAAATATGTTCACCATAATCTATGTAAAATTGTAAATGTATTATAAAAATGTTCAATGTGTATAGAAAATATTCAACATATATTAAAGATATTTGTGTGTATTAAAAAAATATTGATCATGTATTAAAGTTTTGTTTACCATGTATTAAAAATATTGTTCACCATGTATTAAATAAGAAAATTAAAAAAGTAAAAGAAGGAGAAAACCGGGAAAGAAATAACCAAAGAAGGAAAAAAAGCAGAATGAAGCACAAAGAAAAAACCGAAAAGGACAAACCACGAACGAGAGAAACAAACAAATTCTAGTCAGCGAATAAAACGCAGCGCGCGCAACAAACCGGGCTGTCCTACCTCACTTCGCTTGCGGCCGTTTGCTTCCCTATTTTTCCATCTGCGGGCGGCCAATATTCGGATGTGTTCAGACCATTCGGTCAGACATACTCCGGAGAAATATACTATGCCTCAGCAGATACCCGAAGTTATAAACCTAAAATACTACCAGGGATGTATTTTTTTTAGGAAACTTCCAATCTATTCATCTTTAATCATGACAGTATAAAGAACAACAAAGATAATAAAATTACAATCATGTCCGTGGACCACCTAACGACGACTACAGGCATTGGAGTGAGCCGAAAGTGCGCTACCGTCATCGCCCCTCCATTATCAAAGCCGAGCAAATCTTGTTGCAGTAGACAGTTGAAAAGTCATCGTGCTAAGACCACATGGACCAACACACCAGGGTAGCAACCAGCACCGATGAAGAAAGTTGTAGATCAGAAGGGTCAAACCTGTAAACACCCAAACGAAGAAGAACGAAAACGGATCCAAAGAAATCTACCGAAGACCTGCACCGACCGAATCCCGCGAGATCCAACGGAGACAAACCTTCACACGCCCCCCGACAATGCTAAACGCATCATCGGGACAGGGATAGAACATGGGAGAAATTATTCCTACCAAAAGACAATGCCGTCGCCACAAAGCCCCAACCAAGACAGCGAATCTAACAAGAACGAGAACGGAATCCCTCCCGCTGATGGGGGTCCGAGATCCTCCGCACCTCAGTGGCCTAGAGGCCACCGGAGATGGGACGGACCGATGACGGCACCGGCGGGAGGAGAAAAACTTTTCTTGTAGAGGAGGAAAGAGTGTGTGGAGCAATTTCCTTTTGCCAAAGGCTTGTACCTATCAGGGATGTCAGTATTTCTAAAAAAAAACAGGGATGTCAGTACATATGTCACGAACTTCGCTACAACACGTGCATATATTCAGTGGCCAAAGCCAATACACATACATATAAAAGGAGACCGCATAAAATCTTCACAAGCTCAACGCATGTGCATATTTTGACTGCAGGGTCTGCAGGCCTATGTATACTGTCCACCTACGATGTATATGCATGCGTTCTCATACGTCATACGGAGAATTCCATCTTGCGGTTTCGCTGGCCGACCTTCGTGTACACTCGGACGGCCGTTGGATGGACTGATTCAGCGGGAAAGGTCTACGGTTTGAGCAGCATCCGCGTAGGACCTTGCATGCCGAAATCTCGGCGCAGTTCTCAGCCGCACACGTAACAAGCATGCCTACGTCTACATGCAACAAGCGCGCGCCGCAAACAAACGCAGCACGTCAATCTTTTCCTTTCACACAATAAAATCGTAAATGCTCATATACAAGCATATGCACTCATCCCGACGACGCATTATTGGGATATGCCCTCCATTCGGAATTACTTGTCGCACAAATAAATGTATCTATATGCATCCATTTCTACGACAAGTAATTCCGAACGGAGGGAATACAAAATAGAGATCCTTGCGGCTCTTGTAAAATTGTAGATGCTCATATATGAGCATTCCAATATACACGTACAAGCCACTTCTTACAGTTACTACGGCTGTGCTGACTAGTCCCCTTGAATTTTAATTAGTGACCTCTCCGCGTGGCAGAGATCGGCTCAGGCGTACGTTGAAGAGGAAGCTTCTCGGGCTTTGATCGCTCGAGCGAACGATTGCACGACAGAAATCCCAACTTCTTGACCTCAAAGATGGGGATGCCAATACCAGATTCTTCCACCAACATGCAAGGCATCGACAAAGGAAGAATGTGTTGATGTCCTTGACGCACAACAGCGAGCACATTACTGGCCAAGAGAACATTGCATCAATTGTGGACGACTACTATAACATGCTTCTGGGTACGACATCTCGGCGTCAACTCGGCTTAACTTGGATGCTCTTGGTCTCCCTGCACGGGATCTAAGTGGACTGGAAGGGCCATTCTCGGAGGAGGAAATTCTGCAAACTATCAAGTCCATGCCACTCGACAAAGCTCCAGGTCCGGATGGATTCACCACAAGGTTTTTTGTATCCTGCTGGCCCATTATCAAGGATGATTTGTTCGCGGCTTTCTCGATGTTCCACCGTGGAGATATGAGGGGTTTGGCTTCCATCAGCAAGGCGTTGGTTACTCTTTTGCCAAAAAAAGATGGCGCAGAGGAATTACGGGGTTTCAGGCCTGTAAGCTTGATGCATGGCGCGATCAAAATCTTCAACAAAGTACTAGCGTGTCGGCTAGCTCAGGAGCTGCCGAACTTGATCGGCACCCATCAGAGCGCTTTTGTCAAGGGGAGAGCACTCCACGATAATTTCATGTTTGTCCAGAGCATGGCAAGGCGTCTGCATGCACTCAAACACCCTACCATCATGCTAAAGTTGGATATTTCAAAGGCCTTCAACACTGTCCAATGGCCGTTCTTGCTTGAGGTGCTTCAGACGATGCGCTTTGGTAGGACGTGGACGAACTGGATGGCGGGGCTCTTGGCCACTTCCTCAACCCGTGTCATGGTGAATGGAACTCCGGGTGCCCCAATCCACAGCTGCAAGGGACTTCGGCGGGGTTGCCCCCTTTCTCCATGCTATTTATCATCATCATGGAGCCACTACAGAAACTATTTAAGCTGGCCGTCGATAGGCAGGTCCTAGCCCCCCTCGCGCGGGAGGGAATCAAACAAAGGATTTCTGTCTTTGCTGACGATGTGATTATCTTCCTGAAGCCGGACACATCGGACCTGGGCGCTTGTGTGCGCATCCTAGACCTTTTTGGCTTCACGTCTGGTCTCCAAGTGAACCTCAAAAAATGGCAGCCATTCCGATCCGCTGCTCGGAGGAGCAGACACAGCTAATGGCTACCATTATGGGTTGCCAAATTGGGGCCTTCCCTTGTAGATACCTGGGCCTCCCTCTTTGTCCCAAAAAAAAACCTCCGTGGCTCAGCTTCAATAAATGGTGGAGCGATTGGCGCAGTGCCTACCAACATGGAAGGCAGCTACCCTCCCGAAGAGTGGAAGATTCATTCTGGTTCTTTCGGTCCTCTGTTCATTACCTATCCATGCCATGCTTGCCCTCGCCCTACCTATGAAGACTATACATGCCATGAATAAGATCATTCGAGGTTTTCTTTGGTGCGGCAAGGCCTAGGCCAACGGAGGGAACTGCTCCCTCGCTTGGGAGAGAGTGTGCATGCCCAAGTGGGCGGGCGGCTTGGGCGTCCCAAACCTAGCTGGTTTGAACGTGGCCTTGCAGGCCAGATGGGCATGGTTACAGAGAGTGGATCGGTTGAGGCCTTGGCATGAATTCAGCATCCCGATTCCTAAATCATCGATGACCATCTTCTCTGCTGCTACCAAGGCCGAAATTGGAAATGGAAGCCGCATCCTCTTTTGGGAGGATCGTTGGCTAGATGGGGCCCGAATTGTGGAGGTTGCACTATGAGGTTGTCAGCTCGCGTATGAGGGCCGGCAAGCCAGATAATGACGCGTTGTATGTAGGTACGTGGGCCTTGGACGTAAAACCAAATCCGAGCTTCGAAGCTCTTACGCAGTATATTTCTTTGTGCCATAGACTTCAGGGAATCACACTTCAGGAGGACATTGAAGACGCCATATCTTGGACTTGGGAGGCAAACGGGCAGTTTTCGGCCAGGTCTGCTTACGCCGCTCTGTTTTCAGCTAAGGAAGTGGAGCCGACGGCCCAATTCACGTGGAAGTCAAAGGCCTCTCTATGTTGCCGGTTCTTCGTGTGGTTGGCCATGAAAAATCGATGCTGGGCAGCAAATCGATTAGCACGCCGAGGCCTACCACACAATGATACTTGCCCGTTCTGTGATCTGGAGGTGGACACGACGAATCATATTGAGCTCACATGTGTCTTCGCAAGTATGATATGGAGGACGATTTGCGTGGTAATTGGCAAGCCGCAATGGACACCTCAAGTGAACGACTCTCTAAACACTTGGTGCGAGATGAAACCGAAGAGCGTACGGGCCATGATGATCCTGGTACTCTGGGAGCTATGGAAGCATAGAAATGCCATTGTTTTCGATGGAGCCCCACCCTCGTTAGACGGAGTAATATGGACAATCGTGGCAGAAGGAAATGCCTGGCATCAAGCGGGATTGCTCAAAGGAGATTGGAATGGCATCGCGGTGGTGCTTCAAAGGTGGACGAGATGTGAGTAGTCTGTACTAGGATCGTGTGGGTGAGAGTTGGAGCCAAGGCTCTAGGCATTGTAATACCATTTGTA
>NC_041393.1:133936968-133991609 GCF_002162155.2 Triticum dicoccoides | reverse complement strand
AAAATTGGTGGCCTGGCCGGTCGTGCGTAAACCTCCCGTAAAATGCATGACATCCCTCCTATGAAGACATGCACACACACACACACATCCTACGTCACACACGTGTGCCCTTTGCTGTCCAACCCTCATGTACTCTGTGTTCAAAATCAACATAATTCACATAGCATTTACAGGTTGTGCCCAGTCATTGAACTATGACAACAAGCTTCTAGCGGTCAATGATGTCATATGTTCCTTGCCCATTATTTTTAGCTCACAAGAGGGTATAAATGGGTCATTCAGGAAGTGGACAAGTACAAGAGATAATGCATTTGAAAGTATAAGAGCCGTGATAATAAAGTTTCCCCAATGGTTGCATGCGAGCTAGTCTGCAAGCGAAAGAAGAATGGGGGTCTAGATGTCATCAACCTCTCTTTCGAGAATGAGTGCTTGCTTATGAAACACCATCACAAGTTTTGCAAAAATCATAACCTCCCATGGGTTAAATTAGTATGGGGATCGTACTACCAGGCAGAGTTGTCACTTGCTAAGATTAAAGAGGTTTTCTTTTGATGGAGAAATTGCCTTAAACTTCTGAAACCTTACAAAGAATTAGCAACTTTTGGTGTTAAGGAGGAGAATGCTATCATCCTTTGGCAGGACAAGTTGTGCCCTTGCCCTCTTAAGGATAAACAACCCCACCTCTACTCTTTTGCAAAAAATAAGAACACCTCAATCCTACAAGCAGCTTGCGTAAAAATGTTTCTTCTCCCTATGTCCGAAAAAACCCTCGCTAAACTAAATCAACTTGACACTCTTGAGAGCCACAAATCTACAAGATACTATTGATACTTGGTCCTATCAGTGGTCTGATTCCAACTTTATTGTGCCAAAGGCTTATAACCACATGGTTTGTCAATCTAAAACCCAAATAACTTTCTATGGATTTCGAAGTCTTGCTATAAGAAGAAAAACACATGGTTTTATTTATTTTTGTTCTTCCACATAACTATCTAAACATCAGAGCTATACTAGAGAGGAAGAATCTTAGATAGCTACAACTACGTGTTGTGTCGTTCCCCTACTTTGTACACTAGGGATCACTTGTAATTTCATTACCCATTTGCCAAGATGTGTTGGTCTTATATATGTCCCACATTCTCATGCAACACGATATTCATGCTATCATTGAGGACTGGAATCACAAGTTGATGTGCCGTTGTATATGGAAATCATCATATTAGTAATCCGAGAAATTTGGACATTAAGAAATTACTTCATCTTCAAAAGTTACCAGCCTAACCTTCATAAATGTTAGAAGATTTTCAAAGAAGAGATGCATTGGCTCACGTTCAACATCAAAGGATTATTTTCCCTGTCGATTTACATGGCCTAAATCTTGTAGCATCTCTTTACATTTTGTTATTATATTAAATCTTAGAGATTAATGAAATACACATGAGGTACACCTATTGTCTTCCTATTTTTTGTATAGAACGCCCCCCCTCCCCCAACTCCCCACCATTGGCAAAACTCCTATGTGACATTTTTATATACAATTGACCTAAGCCTATTGTATATGCCCTTATATATACTAGCTATAACAGACTGCCTATGTTCTCAACCAAAAATAGTTCAACGGGTTCTGCTAAATTTAGAGTCCGTCTTTAAAAGATTCTATCCAACTTTCGATACTACAAAGTCATGGATGCACTACCACGTTGTGGGATGATACAAACTGACAACATGACGACCACTTCGACAAGATTGTCCCATTGTCGAAAGGCTCCGCTAGATCTCATTTGGGTATGTTTCGAGTACTTCTTGTCATACGCAAATGTTATCAACTATTACAAAGCATATATGGTTACCAGGTGACAATATAGAGCCGTTAGAACACGAGTACAATATCAATTAATATCACAAACATAGTATGTTTCATTTACCTATCTAATTAATCTATCATTGTAGCTATTGGCATATCTTCCTATTGTGTCATCAATATTAGTAATGTTTTTTAATATATTTCTAAACACATAGTCGAATAGTGCAATTTTCAACATCAATCATAATCATAGTTGGGGGTTTTGAATATGTGTGAGAAATTCATATTTTATTAATACACTGGTTATAAGGCACCACACAATATAATATGATAGCATGTCGTGAATAATAAGGTCACATCACCATGTGGTAAGTATTGCGAGCGAAAAAGGTCCTCAAAGCGTAGACATATGAGATCTTAGTTTTTTCATAGCGGAAGGTTAACACATTTCATGAGTGAAGTATAAATAAACATTTTGAACTATTTATTCAAAGGTTAATATGTTGACATCAACATTTTCGTATGATTGATATATGGAAAGTCGACATGTGTAGTAGATTGCATGCATGCACCATCCCCCTAACACTCTTGATCTCATGTACTCCCCTCCATCCAAATATGAAAATTTTGATTTGTGGTGAAGCTTCAAGCAACATATGATTCGTACTCAGGGCATATAAAGTAGTTGAGAAAACAACCTTATTTGAATCCTCCACATAATATAAAGAATGTAATAAGTACATACTAATGACCGGCATCCTACTAAAATATTTGTTGATTAAATTAAATGTGAGAAAAATGTCTTCCCTTGAGAGCGATAAGAGATCATTATGTTTTTTTAGGAACATAGTATAGACTCACACGCTCACAACATGCACACCCACCCACCCCTATGAATACACACACAAATCCTACCTCTATCTCTATGAGTACCTCTAGAGACTAGCTAAGCCAGCAGATCTTGAGATTGATGAAGTCGTCACATGCACCTTTTCATCGGCGGGCATGACATACCAGTGATAGTATTGCGCTAGAAAGCCTAAAATAGATCCAAAAAATACGTGAGCACCTATGTCAAGTCTCAGACTTGAGGTGGACTGGTTTCACAATAAGAAACCTAACCATCTAAGATAGGCTTAGATCACATTTCACTTTTTAATTAAGAGAGTGTAGTTATGTTTGTATCTTCATTCTATCTGTCCAAGTAAGACAAAAAGTACAACTCCATAACAGCACTCTTCAACCCATTGGATTCAACAACCTCAGTGCATAAATAGCAGGCTCTTCGTCCTGTTAGAGTCGACGACTGTCATCAATCAACCCAGCTATTATTTTGCCTTCTTTAAAATTAGAATTATCCTTTTTTACTAGGGATGTTAGTACATATGTCAAGAGCTCGACCTCCCACTTTGATTTCGCCGCGGAGAGAGTGTCGCCTTGACCAGCCGCGATTTTGCCGAGGAGAGATTGACCCTATCGACCGGTAGCTTGGATTTCGTCGGAGAGAGAGCTGCCGACTCCCAACATCGCTTGGATGTCACCGGGCGAGCATCGCTTCCACATGGTTGGATGGAGAGAGAGGATGACCCCACGACATGAATTACAAAACCGTTGAGCTCCCAAGACCGGCCTCCCCCTCGCGAGGTTGTGGCCCCTATGTGTTGTCGGCCCAACTAGGTACGACCTGGGCATCGATCCCAGATGCAAACGTGTGGGATCGTGCGGCGCAGGAGTAGCGTGCACTCGGTTCCACCAAATCGTGCATCTGCACAATGCAGCATTTGGTCAAAAAGAGATCGACCTGCGAAAATGTCCACAGTCTGAGTGCATTGTGGTATATATGCAGTAAGTATTCAATATTTGACTCTAATTGTGGTATATACGAAAAATACTAGAACTAAGTTGTTGTTGTACGTATGTCTGATTTTGTTAATGATAAATGTTAAAAATTCCACCCTACTCTTTAGTTTTATAGAACCTTTCCCTTACTGATCGAATGGCTTCCACTTTAGATTTGGTTCAGATTTTTTTTTAAAAATCAGCAAACACCAAGATTTGCCATGTGAAAATGGATAAAATTGCCATATTTGTGCATAGGATTTGCCATGTTCTGAAGCGAAAATTGTTATGTGGTGTAAAATTTGTCAGAAAAGTCAACATGCTATAGCGAGTAATTGCCATGATTTCGATAGGGATCCAACATACTTTGGAATGTTAGATTTGTAACCCTAAAAGTCTAACATCAGAAGTATATCCGGGTCCTTTGTTCTTTTGTATGGTATGTACCTGCCCGTTGAATTCAGAATCAAAGAAGGAAACATAGAAAACGTGTATATTATTATTTTTTAACATAGTACAGACGCAAGACGATGACTTCTTGGGTCACCGAAAGCAATCTTCACGTTAGCTCGGAACTCGCCGAGCAGTTAGATCCGATGGAGCTCTCTTCCGTAAACGAGCTCTTGGATCGCATCGTCGCCCTGGGAGTCGCTACAGACTACGATCAGATTGGGCCTAAAACCGATCTAAGAGAGATCAATTCTCCCCATGTTACCCACCACGTTGCCGTGGTTGAGGAGCAATACGGCGACCCTTCCTCTATTTTAAGGACTAGCTATGTCCGGATTCCCGATCCCTCCATGCCGGATTCCCGCGGAGGGGAGGACGTAACTCAAGCCCTGAACCTAAAGTCAGGCAGCAGGCTAGATGCATTGGACAACATCCAAGAACCCAAGCTTCCGAGTTCGGAAACTTCTTGGCCCCTGAGCCATAGATTGGACCGTGTTCCGGATTTAATTCCACCTGCCCACCCAAACATAAGCGATCTATCCCAAATCCGGCAAGAGCCCGGAGAAACAGTACACCATTACTGGGCTAGATTTCTCCTGGTTATGAATAGGATAAAGGACTGCCGTGAGGAGGACGCGATTACATTCTTCCGCAATAATTGCACGGACAAGGGAATCCTCAACACCGTAAGTCGTCGTGAAATTACAGGCTTCGCTGACTTGGTGTCCATAGTACGAAAGTACTGTGAGACGGAAAGCGCTTGGAAAACCGAAATCAATTTTTGGGACAATCTGGCCCAGAATACAACCCCAGTCCGAAATAAAAGGGTGCATCATCGCCAGGCACCTGGGTTAAATACCAAAAAGCAAAAACCCTCTATAGGGCATGGAACCATACTGGAGGGATGGCTCAATGGACCCTGCAAAATTCATAGTACAGAGGGCGCCACTCCAACTCATAGCCTTAGAGCATGTTGGATACTACGACAGGTGGCCAAAAGTGGCGAAGAGCTTCTAGCTCCAAAGCATCAGCCCAAGGATACCAGTACGGTATTACCAGTCTTCAAGACTTTCACATCAAATAATATGCGGAAACGAACACTCCACAGCCTTGCCGAAGTCTACCAAGTAGCAACAATAAACCCATGGAGTGACACGGCTATTACCTTTAATGCCAGTGACGAACCTAAATTCCGAACAGCCCGAGCACTAGCCGCACTGGTCCTAAGTCCAATAGTGGACGGCTTTCGCCTCACAAAGGTACTCATGGACGGTGGCAGTGGATTGAACCTCATTTACGAGGAAACCCTCCGAAAAATGGAAATAGACTGGAGCCGCATTGAGCGAAACAGCACAACCTTTAGAGAAATAATCCCAAGTCGGGAAGCATGCTGTACAGGAAAAATCACACTAGATGTGGTATTCGGCACGCCGGATAATTACAGGTCCGAGGAGGTCACATTTCAACTGGCCCCGTTCAGCAGCGGATATCACGCTCTATTAGGGCGAGAGGCATTCACAATTTTTCAAGCTATACCCCATTACAGGTACATGAAGCTCAAAATGCCCGGGCCCAACGGAATCATCACTCTTGCTAGTGACCCGGACATAGCACTCCGCGCCGAAAATAAGACAGCCGCACTGGCCCTTGAGGCACTATCCGAAGCCCTAGCGGCCGAAGAACTCACTGCGTTGCGCTCCACGGTGAATAGGGATGATGTGATACTCGATAAGAGATCCAAGTCCACCTCCTTTAAACTAGCGGACAAAATAGTCAAATTCCAAGTCCATCCAACGGACCCTACAAAAACGGCCTCCATCAGGGCACAATTAAACCCTGATGTAGACGCCGCACTACGAGAATTCCTACGCGAAAATTGGGACATTTTTGCCTGGCACCCTTCAGACATGCCAGGAATCCCACGCCGGCTGGCCGAGCACAGCCTAAACATCCTAAAAGGATTCAAGCCAGTCAAACAGGCTCTTCGGCGTTTCTCCGAACCCAAGAGACAGGCCATGGGAGAGGAGCTAGCCAAATTATTGGAGGCCGGATTCATCAGAGATATAAAACATCCGGACTGGCTAGCAAACCTAGTGATGGTACCAAAGAAGGACAAATCCTGGCGCCTATGCGTCGATTTTAAGGACCTCAACAAGGCTTGCCCAAAGGATCCCTTCCCACTCCCCCGCATCGATCAAATTATCGACGCTACCGCAGGACACGATTCATTGTGTTTCCTCGACGCATACTCCGGCTACCACCAAATTAAGATGGCAGAGCCCGACCAGGCCGCAACGACATTCATCACCTCATACGACCCATTCTACTTCAACACAATGCCCTTTGGGATCAAAAACGCCGCGCGACATATCAGCGCATGATTCAGACATGTCTGGCAAACCAGATCGGAAAAATAGTGGAGGCATACATAGACGATGTGGTCGTCAAAAACAAGCACGTCAAAACTCTAGTAGATGATTTGAGGCTCACGTTCGATAATCTCCGAACATATGACATTAAGCTTAACCCGGAAAAATGCGTTTTCGGCGTACCAGCCGGAAAGCTCTTGGGCTTCATTGTATTCGGTAGAGGAATTGAAGCAAACCCAGCCAAGATCCAAGCTCTGTCACAATTGGATATCCCAAAGGACCTCAAACAAATACAAAAATTGACGGGATGCGTGGCGGCTCTAAGCCGCTTTATCTCCCGTCTAGGAGAAAAGGCGTTACCTCTTTATCGCCTCCTCCGACGCACGAAAACTTTGAGTGGACGGATGCCGCCACGGCCGGACTCGAAGAAATAAAAGCCATATTGGCAACAAACCCGGTCCTGGCCGCGCCCAACATGGGCGAACCAATGCTATTATATATCGCGGCAACTTATCAAGTTGTGAGCTCAGTGCTCGTTGTCGAACGAGAAACGGACGGACACAAGTTCCCCCTTCAAAAACCAATTTACTACGTGTCCACTGTCCTAACTCCATGCAAGTCACGGTACCCGCATTATCAAAAGATAGCGTACGCGGTGTTCATGGCATCCCGGAAGCTGCGACACTACTTTCAAGAGTGTTTGATAACAGTAGCCTCCGAAGTACCTCTTAACGACATTATAAACAACCGTGATGCAACGAGCCGGATTGCCAAATGGGCCATTGAGCTCCTCTCGTTCGACATAACCTATAAGCCACGACGAGCTATTAAGTTGCAAGTTTTGGCCGACTTCGTCGCCGAATGGACTGAAGCCGAACTCCCTAAAGAGTATGACGCATATTCCAACTGGATAATGCACTTCGATGGCTCCAAAATGTTGGCTGGTCTCGGGGCTAGCGTCGTTTTGACGTCCCCAACCAGAGATACGGTTCAATACGTACTCCAGATAATGTATACGGACTCCAACAACACAGCCGAATACGAGGCCCTTCTACACGGCCTCCGGATGGCAGTCTCCATGGGCATTCAACGCCTAGAGGTGCGCGGGGATTCGAACCTCGCGATATCCCAAATAAATGGAGACTTCAATGCCAAGGATCTGAAAATGGCAGCTTATCGCAACGCCGTCCTAAAAATGTCAGCTCGGTTTGAAGGGCTCGAATTTCACCATATAGCCCGGGATAACAACCAGGCATCAGACGTATTGGCGCGCATTGGCGCAAAGCGTGATGCCGTCCCTCCCAACATCTTCCTAGAGAGGCTGTTCAAGCCATCCGTACTATGGGAGGGGGAATCCGGAAATAACAACCTGGACCCAACCGCACTGCCCGACGCCGGACATTCTGACACAATTGGTGGTTCTGCCAATGAAGTAACATCTTCAGCCCACGTAATAATGGCAGTCATTGCCTCGTGGATGGAACCATTCCTAGCCTACCTAACCAGGTAGGAACTTCCCGAGGACTAAAATGAGGCCCGCTGCATAGTGCGGCGATCTAAAGCCTATAAAGTCCATGAGGGAGAGCTTTACAACAAAAGCACAACCGGAGTCCTTCAAAGGTGTATCTCCGAAGAGGAAGGGCGGAACCTTCTGGCTGAAATTCATGCCAGACTTGGCGGGCACCACGCCGCAGCCTGGGCCCTTGTAGGCAAGGCCTTCCGTACAGGATTTTATTGGCCGACGGCCCGGGCAGATGCACAGGACTTAGTCCAACGATGTGTCGGTTGCCAGCTCTTTGCTAATCAAAGCCACATGCCACCCACCGCCCTCAAAACTATACCCATAACCTGGCCCTTCGCGGTCTAGGGGCTTGACATGGTTGGACCCCTTAAAGGAGGAACCCACAAGCAAAAATAGCTACTGGTCCTGGTGGATAAATTCACCAAATGGATAGAGGCCAAACCTGTTAAGACGGCCGAATCCGGACCTGTGATAGACTTCATATCAGGGGTCGTACACCGTTATGGCGTCCCCCATAGCATCATCACTGATAATGGCACGAACTTTACGGCCAACGAGGTCAAACTCTGGTGCAAAAACATGGGCATCAAGCTCGACTATGCTTCAGTCTATCACCCACAAACTAACGGTCAAGTCGAGCGAGCAAATGGTCTAATCATGAGCGGCATCAAACACAGATTATTGCGGTCCCTCAAGGAATCTAACACGCACTGGGTAGAGGAGCTCGACTCCGTACTCTGGGGGCTGCAGACCACTCCAAATCGCACCATCGGATTTACACCATTCTTGATGGTATACGGCACAGAGGCAGTTCTGCCCTATGACATAATTCATGACTCACCTCGCGTGCGCATGTATGAAGAAAGAGAAGCCGAGATCGATCGGCGGGACAGTTTGGACGCATTGGAGGAGGAGCGGGACATGGCAAAAGTCCGTTCCGCATTTTATCAACAACAAGCTCGAAGATATCAAAGCAGAGAAGTACAGGCCAAAACTTACAACGTTGGCGAGTTAGTTCTATGCCTGCCAGACAAGAAAAAGGACAAACTCAAGCCCAAATGGAAAGATCCCTTTATCATCGACCAAGTCCTGACCGGTGGTGCGTACCGTCTGCGAGATGCATCGGATAACCGACTTGAGCCGAACCCATGGAATGCAGCCCGTCTCCGAAGATTATACGCCTAGCGCCGGATTCTGAGTTCGTCTCCTTCCTCCGTCTACATTTTACATATTAGCTGTCTTCTGTTTCTCTCCTTCTCCCTCCTTTTCTATTGCAGCCTTTGAAAGCTTGTTCACGCATCGTTCGCAAACACCCGACGTGCTATCCGCGCTCATTATACCGAGGGGCTTCTTTAACAGAAGTTTATTTATACGGGCTTCATGCCCAACACATGTGTTACACTTCCGCATGTACCTTTTATTCACCATTATATGCATCGATATGACTTAAGTTTTGGCCAAGCTGGGTTGCCTGGCTCCTGTGCTTACCCCTATGTTCCCGATTGTTCGGCTAGGCGGTAAAGGGAGCACCTCTGTGATTGTTACTACTGGGTCAGCCAGATGTCTACCTCAGACTGGGTGAAGCCGAAAGCTAGCATTCTTAAGAGAATATTCGGTCGGTGAACTAAAAGACGATTCTTACCTATTTATTTATCTGCCCCCAGATGTTTTTCTGCTCTTTTCGCAGTCCGGACATGCACTTTAGGGCATGCCTCCCAGGGAAAGGAACCCCTAACGGAACTATTCTCCCTGGAAGATGTTTCTTACTAACCATGTAATATAACATAACTAGTTGGGCACTTGTCTGATAAAGCACTAATGACCCCTACGCCTGGTCTCCACGCATGCCCCGGTTCTTACATAACCGTGAGGGTATTCGGACACACTCCGAACTATTGGGTCCCGAGGTTGAAGCGAAAAGGTCCGGTTTGACAAACGATCTACAATCCGGCTAGAAGGCATTTTACATGTCATCTTTAATTACATAGTCAATCCGACTAATTGTACTCCTCTTCAATGCCATCTAATAGGCTGTCTAGTTTACAGTCCTGCTGGGAATACTTTGCGGCCAACTCTACTTGGCCGTACACTAAGCTCACAGGGATCTCCTTCCCAATGGGCCCCGCAGGTCTGACCTCGGCCATGTGGTTTGGGTCATCCTTCGTGTACCGCATCTTCACCATGGCCCAGGCTTCCCTGGTGCCCTGACGGCAGGCCGATATCTTCCATAATCGGAAGCACCACCGCGCTCCCTGAAGCCTCTCTGCAAGCTCTCCAAGTCCTTCGGGCGGGGAGAGAGATGGCCACAAGGCCTGGGCGACGCCTTTCATCACCTGCCGAACTCGTTCGTGCAGTTGTAAGAGCTCGAGAAGAAGGTCATCCGTAGAAACGGGCATTTCCTCTGCAGGACGGCCTGTGAGCATACCTACAGATATAACTCTGTTAGTCGACTTCCTCGCCGAACTCTTTTTTTCAAAAGTTCGTTCAAGCACTTACTAAAAATTCCGCGTCGAAGCCGCCGATTCTCCTTAACGGAGTCAGACAGCTGGGCACGAACATCCTTTAGTTCCTCATCCAGCTGGTTGTTGGCATCTTGGAGATTATTTTTCTCTTGCCTCACCCTGGTAAGCACATTCTCACCGGCCTTTAACCGGCGCATGAGATGTTTCTTGTCCGAATCTATCCCGGCGCCATCTGCAATATTATTGTCAGACTTCTACACATGCCACACTTCACAAGCTACTTATCTTTTGAAGCATATATTACCAGAGGGGGTCTCTTTGGCTTCCCCCGCTGTGGCTAGTGCGGCCTCAAGTTGGGCCTTGCACTCCTCCAGCTCCTTGGACAGTTGGGTATTCTTTTCTGTAAGATCCTGCATAATAAATGATCCTTAAATCAGTTATTCTAACTATTTCAAGTCTCGGGGGCTACTGGCACATATAACTGTCAAATTTTCTCACCCGTATGTCTTTTACATACTGCTCCGTGGCTGTGGCTAGAGCATTTTGAGCGGCACGGAGGTGCGCATCTCCTGAATTGAAGGCATCCAATGCCTCTGGGGAGAACCACGCGTCACGAAGAACTATCCGGCGACGCCTATGATTCATGGCACTCTCCACCTCGGAATTGGTGGCAGATAACCTGTCGGCATCCTCTGTCGGAGGAGCATCCGACGCACGCCCCATGTTTGCCTCCGCTTCTGGACCTGGCTTTGGATCCTGGCGAGCGGAGGATTGATTGGCAACCTCTCCGGATACAGTCCGGTGAGCGCTCTTCTTCCTGAAAAAGCACGAGCATTAGTATGTCTCCCGAGAATAAAGCCTGGGAGTAAGGTGGCACGCCATACCGTTGCGCCGGAGTTTCGATCTGGACCGCACCTCTTTTTAGCCCGCTGGGCCGTACTGCCCCTTGTTGGCTAGCCGCCGCGGGCTCGGCCTTCCGCCTCAAGGGCGCCCCCTGCAAAACGCCATCGGTATATGGTGATCAAAAATAAGCATGGATGGGTCATTTTAAAAGTATTGGGACTTTGGTCTCAATTACCTCTGAGGCTGGAACTATTCCGGGGTAATCAGCCGTAATGGCGACCAAGGCATTATCAATGCTTAGTTGGTGAAATACCCCATCAATCAGCTCCACTTATATGTTCGGATCCTCTTGGGAGGTCGGATCGAGGAACCGTTCCGGATCCTCGGGTTGTGGAGGCGGGCTGTTTATGTCCTTTACGGCCTGGCGCAGTTCCTGCGCCGAAATCACAAAATGAGATACTTGACTATGGGAATATGGATCGGATAGGCAAAAAGAAATGTCCACTTACCCAGCTCGGAGGATTGTGCATAGAAAATCCATTCTGTGGATTGACGCGGAGGAATTCCTCCTCTTCTCCCTTGTACAACGCAGACAAGATCTTCACCAGATCGGCCATCGATCCCGGCCCCTTACGGCCGCAGCAGGTGGCATCATCCTCCCCGTTGAAATCCCACATGGGGTGGCCTCTATACTGGAGCGGCTGCACCCCCCGCATAATGCATGTGGCCATGACCCCAATCATGGTCAGTCCGGAATGAGCCAACAACCTTATTCGGCTCATCAGGTAAAGGACGTCCCTGTCATTTTCCTTCTGAGCGCTCCGTGGACGCCAGCTTAGGCGTTTGTTCAAAGGAGCTTTATTGAACTCAGGGAGGCCGATCCGAACAGGGTCCGGCAGGGGGACATCTTCTATATAAAAACACTCCGAAGGCCAGTCTTCGGACGCCTTCTTCGGGGTTCCAGATAGATATCCGGTCCCGGCGATGTGCCATAGTTCGGCTCCACCCACTTGATATATTGACCCCTCTTGAGAATGGGGCACAAGGAAGAACATCTTCTTCCACAGCGCAAAATGAGCCTCGATGCCCAAAAACAGCTCGCAAAGGGCCACGAAGCCCGCAATATGCAGAATAGAGGCAGGCGTAAGGTTGTGCAACTGGAGGCCGTAGAACTCCAGGAGCCCCCGGAGAAACGGATGAATTGGAAATCCGAGCCCTCTTCTCAAATAAGAGACAAGGCACATCCGCTCTCCTTTGGATGGGCTGGGGACGCTCTCTTCTTGCTTTCCGCCCACATAGGTGGTGAGTCCGGCTCGAACCGGAACCATGAAGGCTGGGGGAAGAAATCCCTTGGTTTGGAGCGTCACTAACTTGCTGTGCGGGACGGAGCATCTCTCCCAATCTCCAGGCTGGGGGCTGGAAGGGCGAGAGGAGGAGCCGCGTCGACTGTCCATGATGGAATGGATTTTTGTCAGATGCGCTCTGATGAATGCTCGCGAAGGGAGGATGGTGTGATTCGGATCTAGATCCTCGTCTCCTTTATAGGCAGCTCATTTGCGTGGCTAGGGGGGTATAATGTAAAAATACCCTGGCTTTTCGCATTCATTTGAAACGTGGAAGATGGCCATTATTGGGCGTGGAAGCCGAGAAGCGCAATATTTACAAGAAGCCGGATGCTATTCAAACAGGTACACAAGATTTGGAGAAGAACCCGCTTTGCAATGCCGAAGACAATCTACGCGCTGGACTCATCGCCATTGAAGCCTGGTTCGGGGGCTACTGAGGGAGTCCGGATTAGGGGGTGTCTGGATAGCCGAACTATCACCTTTGGCCAGACTCCTGGACTATGAAGATACAAGATTGAAGACTTCGTCCCGTGTCCGGATGGGACTTTCCTTGGCGTGGAAGGCAAGCTTGGTGATACGGATATGTAGATCTCCTACCATTGTAACCGACTCTGTGTAACCCTAACCCTCTTTGGTGCCTGTATAAACCGGAGGGTTTTAGTCCGTAGGACGAACAACAATCATACCATAGGCTAGCTTCTAGGGTTTAGCCTCTCTGATCTCGTGGTAGATCTACTCTTGTACTACCCATATCATCAATATTAATCAAGCAGGAGGAGGGTTTTACCTCCATCGAGAGGGCCCGAACCTGGGTAAAAACATCGTGTCCCTTGTCTGCTGTTACCATCCGCCTAGACGCACAGCTCGGGACCCCCTACCCGAGATCCGCCTGTTTTGACACCGACAGTGAGCCCCTAGTTGCACCTTTGAAGAAATTTCCGCTCGGCAAGTAATTGGCACGCAACAGATCAACCCACAGGCCAGTCGCCCCTTGGGATATGTTCCAAATCCATTTGCACATGAGTGCAATGTTGAGGATTCTAGTGTTGGTGATCCCGAGGCCCCCCAAGTCCTTGGGGCGATAAACCGCAGCCCACTTTACCAAGTGGTACTTGCGCTTTGGGACCATACCATCCTAGAAGAAACGTGGTCGGGGCATGTCCATTTTGGCGTGAACATCCTCTGCCAAGAGGAAGAGGCCCATCGCAAACTGGGGCAGGGAGGATAGGCTCGAGTTCGTGAGCACTAGCCTGGCTGCAGAAGAGAGAAATTTTCCCCTCCACGAAGAAACCCGTCCCCCCACCTTGTTCCATAGCGGGGCCCAACCATCGATCATAATTCGTTTGGAGTCTAATGGCAAACCAAGGTACGTAAAAGGAAGCTTGCCAACTTTGCAGTTCAGCAAGTCTGCGATGCACCTGCCTTCATCCGCTTCCATGCCCATGGGAAGAACTTCACACTTGTGGAAGTTGATCTTCAGCCCTGACATGAGCTCGAAGCTAAGGAGAAGGGCTTTGACCGTGGCCACACTGTGAACATCCGGCTGGAACAACAGTAGCGTGTACTGCAAGTGGGAGATCCCCCCTGGGATGAAGTGTCCAATTACACATGTGACCAGCCTCGGTGGCTTTTCGCAGCATAGCAGCCAACGCGTCGACTACGAAGTTGAACAAGATCGGGGACATGGGGTCGCCCTAATGGAGTCCACACTTGTTCCGGAAGAAGTGCCCTACTTCTCCGTTGATCGAGATTGCAGTCTGCCCCCCTGAGACCAGGTGCATTACTTGGTGAACCCAAATAGCCAAAAAAACCAGCTGATGAGAACTTGGCGCAAGAAGTCCCAGTTTACCCGGTTGTACGCTTTTTCGAAATCTAGTTTGAGAAGGATGGTTGGTTCGTTCGTGCGTTTGAGTTCGTATAGAATTTCCTATAGGGCTAGCGGGCCCTCCAGGATGTGGTGTCCATGAATGAAAGTCGATTGCGATTGACTGATGGTGCGATAAGCAATCGGAACATGGCGTGTGGTGCAAGCTTTAGCATAGATCTTGAAGGGCACGTTAATTAGCGCAATAGGTCTATACTGACGGATGTTGTCCGCCCCGGCCACTTTGGGGATAAGAGATAAAACGCCGTAGTTAAGCCTAGCTATGTCTACCGAACCCCGCATGAAACCGTTGCACACCTTGAAAATGGGCTCGCCGAGCAAAGGACAGAAATGCTTGAACATCGCCACCAGCCACCCGTCCGGGCCCGGCACAGTGTCAGATTTCATGCTAAGAAGCGCATCGTCGATATCCTTGGGGAGAAACATGAGTCCCAACTCAGCGTTCTAACTATCAAGGACCCGTTGATAGGGCAACTATACGTTAACATGAAGACCAGCCCTCTGGTCCTCTCTGGTCTCCATCAGATTGATATAGAACTCGTAGAGGGGGTTCATAATATTCGTTTGGTGCCACAACAGCCCCTGCTCCGATTGCAGCCGCAGGATTGCGCATTTCCGTCGTTTTCCGTTTGCGTAAGTGTGGAAGTACTTGGTGTTGGCGTCCCCCTTGAGCGTCCACTTGAGGCCGCCCTGCGCCTCAAGTATTCCTCCTCGCTACGAAGCAGAGCTTTGACCTGCCCTTCCAGGGCGTAGCGATGAGCCCATTCTTGCTCTGAGAATGGTCTCACATCGGCCTGGGCGTTGAGACTCGCGATCTCATCGACTAGACTCGCCCTGAGTAGCTTACCGTCACGCCCTTGGTTCGCACACCATCCCTTGAGGCTCGCGCGAAGACAGCCCCCTGTCGCATTCCAGAACTCCATTGGACTGTGATGTGGGCCAATGAGTTGCACGCAACTCAACCATTTTCCCCTAAAAATGGTGTCGAAACCTAGTTTCTCAAACCAGGCCGTCTCAAAAAAGAAACGGTGGCTGCGTCAGATCTTGACCTCCCCTGAGGACAAGATCAAGGGAACATGGTCTGACCCTATGCGCATTTCCGCGAGGAGCGAGCATAAAGGATACAGCACCTCCCAATCAGGTGACGTGAACACACGGTCTAGCACAAAGCGCACCGGGGCGAGCTGCTTGTTCGTCCAGTTAAACCTAGCCCCGGTCCTAGCCACTTCCTGAAGCGCCATAGACATGATTGTGTTATTGAACATGGCCACCCTTGGCCAGTTGATGGTGTTGTTGTTCTTGTCCGCTCCCAAGCGGATCCGATTGAAATCACCCCGTACTATCAAGGGGATCTAGGCTGTGGAGACCGCAAGCACCTTGGCTTGGAGTTCTCCCAAGAACTCAGCCGAGCGGGAGTGGTCCGCAGGCCCATAAACTTGGACGACCACGAGCTCGCGTCACGACGCACAGACTCGAATGTTTGCCGCGATGAAAAAGGAACCAACATCCCAGGTCAAGACCTCGTACTTTGAAATGCAAAAGCCGAGCAGCATGCCACCAGAATGGCCTGTCACCGGGGCATGATTCCACGCGAAACGTTCCAGGGGATCGACGGAAAGGATATCTTGGTGACGAAAATCTAGTTTGATCGTTTCCTGAAGCCCTACAATGTCGATAGCCTCTTTCCTAATGTACTCTTTCAGTTGGGTGCGACGGCCCAGGTGGCCAAAGCCACGAATATTCCAGAACAAGGCACACATCTAGATAATATGGTTTCGCAAACGAACACCCCTGGAGGTGATCGCCTCGGCGACACGCCTCACCTTGCCGCGACAAGGTGAGGGGGGGGAGAAACAACCCCTGCTATTGTGTCCCCATCGAGCCGGACCGCGAGCACGTCTGAGGCCCCTGCCTCAGATGCCAGCCGGTCCGCATGATTCGCAGCCGCCGCTGCAAGCGTTGCCTGCGCCACTTCCTTGGCACAGATCAACGAGAAGAGCTCAGTGGTCCCTCCCTCGCCTAACGCGTCCACACCGCTCTCCCCCAACACCTCGCTCAAGTGATCGTCCGAAAAGGAGTCAAGAATCATGAATCGAGGGGGAGGATTACCTGAGGTCTCCAAGTTCTTCTGGGCTTGAAGGAGTTGAGCGCGCTGGAGAGACGGTGTGTTCCCCTTGGCGCCCTTGGAGCGGGAGCTGGCCCACACCAGAGCCACCTGCGCCGCCGCCATGGCCTTGGAGCGCTTGGCCTTCGGGATGGGCGCCGTCTTGGTGGCCTCCTGCATGAGCGGGACGGAGATGGGCACCGCCAGAGCCATGACCGTCTGGCGTATAGCTCACGCATAGCTCGCTCTGCCACCTGGGTCTCCAGATCATCGACTTCGTTGCCAGCCGCCTCCTGTCGCTGGTCTCCGCTGCCGTCAACGGAATTCAACCCCGCCGTTGCCGCCGTAGCAAGTTCATCGCCAAGCTAGGGTATGGACTCGATCACAGTGCTATCCTCGTCCAATTCCTAGCACATGGTGTTCATAATGATTCTTGCCACGATTGAAACGACTCTATCCACTCAAAACAATCGTTAGAATAGATGTGATTTGGAAATTTAGGGTTAGGTTTCCGCCGAAACCATCTCAGGCCCACCGAGTTGTAGAACTCGGTTCCACCGATTCGGCTAAGGCCATTGCACAAGTGATTCTCGGTTTGACCGAGAATTGCAAATCGGTGTGACCGAGTTCAGGACTTTGTGAAACCCTAGCAGTCTCGGTACCACCGAACTGTGACTCGGTCTGACCGAGTTCACTAGTTTAGGCTCCAAAAGCTGCTTCGGTATCACCGAGTTTACAAATCGGTTGATCCAAAATGCTTTCTGTGGAAAACTAAAACTAAGTTTTTGAGTCATTCTTTTGCAAAAACCTCTGTATTTTGTGATGCTCATCCATTCTATCTCATCTATAACTATTCACAGGGTCAGCAGTCAGTGTTTGCAGTATGTCAAACCAAAGTGATAGCCAGAACAAGTCAGAAGAGCCGATTCACATGAGTGAGGGCACTAGTCCCTCTAGCACTTCAGATGATGGCAGCAGGAGCACTCCAAGAAACTTGCCCAAAGCTGCCACCAGGGCCAGAAAGAAGAAGACCTCAGAATCTGAGGATGAAGACTATGTGGCAGCTGAGGATGAGGCCACTTATAATAAGAAAGTGCTCAGAAAGGAGTATGGCACAGCTGCAACTATCAAGCATGGCATGAAGATCAAGGTGCTTGCTAAGAGGACTCCCATGTCCAAAGCCAGAGTCTCCACTCAAGTCCTAGAGACATCTAATCCCAAAGAGGCTGCTGCAAAAGGGAAGAAGAGGAAGGAAAGGGTCAAGAAGACCATGGCCAGAGTTGTTGGACAACCTTCCATGATGGAAGAGGAGGAGGAAGAAGAGGTTGCTGCACCAGCACCTAAGGCTCCAAAGCTGATGGGTGATGCTATAAGGTCAGGGGCTGCATCATCAAAGCCCAAAGAAGCACCCAAAGATGCCTCCAAGCCAAAGACAGCACCTAAGAGGAATACCAGGAGCATACCAGCTACTGAGAAGAAGAAGGCCCCAATGCCTGAAGTTGTTGCTGAAGAAGAAGTGGAAGGACAAGTTCTGAGGAAGATGAAGCCTAAGATTCCAGACCACAATGATGCTCATCTAGTGGCTGAGAACATGAAGCTGAGGAAGGATGCAGTGCTCAGAAATGGAGGTTGTCTGATCCATATGCAATCAGGAGAAGTACTGTTGTGGACTACAGGTTCCACACTAAGGAACAGCAGGATTTCTATGAGATTGTGCTGTTGGACAAAAAGCCTATTGTTTGTGACATGAGGTGGGTGGATTGGAAATTTATCAAGGAGAATGAGGAACACTATCCTGGAGTGTATGACAGCTTCAGTGCTTGTGGAGTTGCAGACTTTGTGGGACAGAAGTTCACAAAGTGGAATGACGAGCTCATAATGCAATTCTACTCCATAGCACATTTCTATCCAGATGGCAGAATAGTTTGGATGTCTGAACGTACAAGGTACCAATCAACTATTGAGGAATGGGCAAATCTGATCAATGCCCCTAAGGAGAGTGAATATGACTTGGATGTCTATGCCAAGAAGAAGAAGGATCACAATTCCATGGCACACATGTACAAGGATATCCCAGATAAAGCTCTTGAGACTCATCAGTTTGGATCTGTACACTATCTTCTGCCAGGACTACCAACAATCAAATGGATCCATGGAAGAGGCCAGGACAGAGAAAGCTACCAAGATGCCAACCATGGAAGAGGCATCTCAGTACTTTTTGAAGAGCAAACAAGATCAACTAGGCTACTTGATTGCATCCACTCTGAGGATTGAGAAAGGACTGGCCACCTTGACTCAAAACCAGGAGAGCCTGGAGAGGATCATGGAGCAGAAGTTCTATGACTTGGACGTCAAAGTAACTGAGATCCAATCTGTTGTTGAGCAGCTTCAGGATGACTTGCAGGAGACGAAGGGAAGGACAACTGAGGGAGTTCCGGACTAGGGGGTGTCCGGATAGCTGAACTATCATCATCGGCCGGACTCCAAGACTATGAAGATACAAGATTGAAGACTTCGTCCCGTGTCCGGATGGGACTTTCCTTGGTGTGGAAGGCAAGCTTGGCGATATGGATATGTAGATCTCCTACCATTGTAACCGACTCTGTGTAACCCTAGCCCTCTCCAGTGTCTATATAAACTGGATGGCCTTAGTCCATAGGACGAACAACAATCATACCATAGGCTAGCTTCTAGGGTATAGCCTCGTTGATCTCGTGGTAGATCTACTCTTGTAACCCACATCATCAATATTAATCAAGCAGGACGTAGGGTTTTACCTCCATCAAGAGGGCCCGAACCTGGGTAAAAACATCATGTCCCTCGTCTCCTGTTACCATCCGCCTAGACGCACAGTTCGGGACCCCCTACCTGAGATCCGCCGGTTTTGACACCGACATTGGTGCTTTCATTGAGAGTTCCTCTGTGTCGTCACCGATAGGCTCGATGGCTTCTTCGATCATCAACAACGATGCAGTCCAGGGTGAGACCTTCCTCCCCGGACAGATCTTCGTATTCGGCGGCTTCGCACTGCGGGCCAATTCGCTTGGCCAGCTGGAGCAGATCGAAGGCTACGCCCCTGGCCATCAGGTCAGATTTGGAAGTTTGAACTTCATGGCTGACATCCGCGGGGACTTGATCCTCGACGGATTCGAGCCACAGCCGAGTGTGCCGTACTGTCACGATGGGCATGATTTAGCTCTGCAGCCGGACAGTACCCAGGAGGCCGCACTCGAACCCGCTTCGATCTTCGACTCGGAGCCGGCTGCACAGACCAAGGATGGATGGCTAGACACCACCTCAGGGGTTGCAACCTCTACGATGATAGAGCCGAACACCGATCTTGTCCCCCATGAAGCTCGTGACTCTGAGGCGCCGGACTCCTTGCCGGACTCCGGACCTCCCGCGCCCCTCCAGTCGAATCTGATTGGGCGCCGATCATGGAGTTCACCGCGGCGGACATCTTTCAACACTCACCTTTTGGCGACATCTTGAGTTCGCTAAAGTACCTCTTGTTATCAGGAGAGGCCTGGCCGGACTGCGGCCAGGATGGTTGGGATGCGGACGACAAAGAAATTCAGAGCCCACGCACCACCCACTTGGTAGCCACTGTCGACGATCTAACCGACATGCTAGATTATGACTCTGAGGACATCGACGGTATGGACGACGATGCCGGAGACGACCAAGAACCAGCGCCCACCGGGCACTGGAAAGCCACCTCTTCATACGACATATACATGGTGGATATCCCAAAGGATGGGAACGGTGAAGGAATAGCGGAGGATGACCCCTCCAAGAAACAGCCCAAGCGCCGGCGTCAGCGGCGCCGCTCTAAATCCCGCCACAGCAAGAATGAGGATTCCGGCACAGGAGACAATAATACACCGGATAGCGCCGAAGACAACCCACTCCAGCAAGATCTAGCACAGGAGGAGGGGGACGCCAGCCCTCATGAGAGAGCGGCCGAAGAAGAGGTAGAGGACTATATGCCTCCCTCCGGAGATGAGGCAAGCCTCCACGACGACGAATTCGTCGTGCCTGAGGATCCCGTCGAACAGGAGCGTTTCAAACGCAGGCTTATGGCCACGGCAAACAGCCTCAAGAAAAAGCAGCAGGAGCTTAGAGCTGATCAAGATCTGCTAGCCGACAGATGGACCGAAGTCCTCGCGGCCGAAGAGCATGAACTCGAACGCCCCTCCAAAAGCTACCCCAAACGTAAGCTGCTCCCCCGATTAGAGGTGGAGGCATATGATCCCGCTTCACCAGGAGACAATACGGCTGATCGACCACCCCGTGGTCACGACAGAGAGGCCTCAAGGCCCTTCACTAGACCCGTACCCCGGCATCGCTCGAAAAGCACAAGGCCACAGGGGAACACTCCGGACCTGCGCGACATATTGGAGGATAAGGCAAGACAATCAAGATCGATCTATGGATCACGTGGGCGCCCCACGATACGTGACGATCACCGTCACCCCGGACACAGTAAGTCCGGCCGGGCCAAACACAACAGACAAAGCTCCTTTGAGCTCCGTCGCGATATTGCCCAGTACAGAGGCGCCGCACACCCAATGTGCTTCACAGATGAGGTAATGGATCATCAAATCCCAGAAGGGTTTAAACCCGTCAATATTGAATCTTATGATGGCACAACAGACCCCGCGGTCTGGATCGAGGACTATCTCCTCCACATCCACATGGCCCGCGGAGACGATCTCCACGCCATCAAATATCTCCCACTCAAACTTAAAGGACCAGCCCGGCACTGGCTTAACAGCTTGCCAGCAGAGTCAATCGGGAGTTGGGAGGACCTGGAAGCCGCATTCCTCGATAACTTCCAAGACACGTACGTGCGACCCCAGATGCAGATGACCTAAGCCACATAATTCAGCAGCCACACGAATCGGCTAGACAATTCTGGACACGGTTCTTAACCAAGAAAACCCAAATCGTCGACTGTCCGGATGCCGAGGCTCTCGCGGCCTTCAAGGATAACATCCGCGATGAGTGGCTTGCTCGGCACCTGGGACAGGAAAAGCCGAAATCCATGGCAGCCCTTACATCACTCATGACCCGCTTCTGTGCGGGTGAGGACAGCTGGCTAGCACGCAGCAACAACCTCAACAAAAATTCTGGCAGTCCAGATATCAAGGACCGTAGTGGCAGGTCGCGTCGCTACAAAAACAAACGCCGCATTAACGGCGATAACAGTGAGGATACGTCAGTCAATGCCGGATTCAGAGGCTCTAAACCCGGTCAACAGAAAAAGCCATTCAAAAGAACAACTCAGGGTCCGTCCAATTTGGACCGAATTCTCGACCGCTTGTGCCAGATACATGGCACCCCTGAAAAGCCAGCTAACCACACCAATAGGGACTGTTGGGTGTTCAAGCAGGCAGGCAAGTTAATTGCCGAAAACAGTGACAAGGGGCTACATAGCGACAACAAAGAAGAGACCCGACCGCCGAACAATAGAGGACAAAAGGGTTTCCCCCCATAGGTGCGGACGGTGAACATGATATATGCCACGCACATACCCAAAAGGGAGCGGAAGCGTGCACTCAGGGATGTATACGCGATGGAGCCAGTTGCCCCGAAGTTCAATCCATGGTCCTCTTGCCCGATCACCTTTGACCGAAGGGACCACCCCACCAGCATTTGCCATGTTGGGTTCGCCGCATTGGTTCTAGACCCAATCATTGATGGATTTCATCTCACCAGAGTCCTGATGGACGGCGGTAGCAGCCTAAACCTGCTTTATCAGGACACGGTGCGCAAAATGGGCATAGACCCCTCAAGGATTAAACCTACCAAGACGACCTTTAAAGGCGTCATACCAGGTGTAGAAGCCAATTGTACAGGCTCAGTTACACTGGAAGTGGTCTTCGGATCCCCGGATAACTTCCGAAGCGAGGAGTTAATCTTCGACATAGTCCTGTTCCGCAGCATAACGGAAACACTGAACGCTCCCTCCGAACGGAGGAACATACAGCGGCTCTCGCGGCAGAAGTACAAAGCAGCATTTTAAGGCAATTCTCGAGTCCGGCTACTAAGCGGCCAGGCACAGCTAAGCGTGCCCGGTGTAACCTACAACACGACCACCTGGCCCATTCCGAGCATGCGTAGCAGTGCGGCCCCAACCCCAGCCCCTGTAAAACATTAAGACAGACCCTTCGCGTACTCCATTACGCTCTGAAGATACCATGGGCATGGGGCAAGGGGCTCGACCACGATAAGCCCAAACTGCGGCTCAACTGCACCAGGGGCTCTTAAGTGTGTCATTTCTTTTTCTTTTCCTTTTATTTTTTACCCACAGGACTCCGTTCGTCAGAGGCCCTGTCCGGCAGCAGACATGCCGAACCCACGATACAACAGCCAGGGAAGGAGAAAGGCTACAACGAAAATCCAGGTGGTCTCCATTATGAGCATTAAATCTGTTTTTATGCATTATTCCATAGCCTACCCCTGGAGGGGGACATGTTAAACAATCCCATCCCTTGCTCACCGCACCACTTGTATCGTCCTGCACTTACAGCAATTTTTATTTGAATAAAGCAATGCAACACATTTTTGCTTCTAATTGCATTTCTTTCTTACACATATGTTCATCTATGACATGTTGCATCCGTATGTTTTGGTACGGCTAAATACACCACGGGCTTATGTTTCCCGCGTTATGGTGTGATAAGTCCGAACACTTTCACAAGTGCGGCACCCCGAACTTATAGCATTATATGCATCGGCTCCGAATCATGTTCTTGGGTCAATAGTTGGGTTTGCCCGGCTCCCATGTTTTGGTACCTTACGTTCTGTTTTTTCGGCTAAGGTAGCACTGGGAGAACCACTGCAATTGCGCCCCAGTTGAGCTGGGTTAACGCCTCAGTGGAGAAAGCTAAAACTGACCGTCATGATGAGGCGAGAGCTGGTCGCTGTTCGAGAGGTTCTTTGCAAGTCCATAAAGACTTATGCCGCTTCGAGCGAGGAGTCGGATTCTGTCCGGTCAAGGTGTGGATAGCGCCCCAAATTCGGCCTTCTGAAAACTAGGGGCTTCGCCGAAATTTAAAATTATAGAATTCTATGGCTAAGTGAGAGTGTTCAAGCATTATAAGTCCGGTTGCCTTGTTCGTAGTGTCGAGCGCCTCCCTAGATGGACCCAAAAATGGGAACAAGAGCGCTCGAGTTTATCCCGAACACCCCAGCACTCGTGGCATGGGGGCTGAAGCCGACGACTTGCCATCTCTCAGATTTGATAAACAGCCACACAGAAGGTAATATTTTAAATTAACAAGTGTTGCTTAGCGCATATGAACCAAGTTTTCAGCGCACAGGATAACAAAATGCGAGTCTACTAAAATATTACATCTTTGGAGCACTCACCCGCAATAATGCGGGCGCCCTTCAGCACACTCCTATAATACATCTCGGGCGTGCAATGCTCCTTGCCCTCTGGTGGGGGGTCCGTCACAAGCTTCTGGGCATCCATCTTGCCCCAGTGCACCTTTGCGCGGGCAAGGGCCCGACGCGCACCCTCGATACAGGCGGAGTGCTTGATAACTTCAACCCACGGGCACGCGTCCACCAGCCGCCGCACCAGGCCAAAGTAGCTCCCAGGCATAGCCTCCTTAGGCCACAGCCGAACTATGAGGCCCTTCATGGCCTGTTCGGCCGCCTTGTGGAGCTCAACCAGCTGCTTCATTTGGTCGCTAAGGGGCACCGGATGTCCGGCCTCAGCATACTGAGACCAGAAGACCTTCTCCGTTGAGCTCCCCTCCTCGGCCCGGTAGAATGCGGCAGCATCGGACACGCTGCGGGGAAGATCTGCGAACGCCTCTGGAGAGCTCCGAATTCGGGTAAGCAACAGGTAATTAACACTCACATGCTTACTTTGCATGAAAAATGCCTTACCCGCTGCTATTTTCTTCACTGCCTCTATCTCCTGGAGGGCCTTGTAGGCTTTGGCCTTAGCGGCTTTGGCACTCTCAAGAGCCGTTGCAAGCTCAGACTCTCGAGTCTTCGAGTCACGCTCCAGGCTCTCGTGTTTCTTCACAAGATCCTGGAGCTCTTGCTGTACCTCCACCACCCGCGCCTCCTGTTTCTCTCGCTCGGTGCGCTCCGCAGCCGCATTGCATTCGGCCGCGGCCACCGCCTCCTTCAGGGTCGACACCTCGTTAGTGGCCCCTGCAATACCCTAGGTATCCTTGTCATTTTTCTTGCAACCAAATCCTTTTCTGTAAGGTACAATTTTCATAAGGTATTACTCACCTTCTTTTTCCTCGAGCTGCTTCTTGGCATGGCCGAGCTCGTTCTCGGACCGCTCGAGGTTTTCCTTCAAAGTTTCGACCTCTGCAGTCAGTGCGGCAGAGGTCAGCAGCACAGCCTGCAATCCCATATTGACATATTTTCATGACTCCTGCGTTTATCTTTCTAAAGATCCTCAGTCCGGCTTTTCTTTCTGAACACCGAACCGAGCATCAGGGGCTACTGTCTATGTGATACCATTTTACATATATTTGAAATTCTTACCTCAAAGCCTGTTAGAAGGCTGCTGCAGGCTTCGGTCAGCCGCTCTTGGCGAGCTGAATCTTCTGAATCACCGCACTCATAACAGTGCGGTGTCCCTCTTTGATGGAGGCGCCGTTGAGCGCCTCCAGCAAATTATCCGGCACCTCCGGTTGGACGGAGGCAGCCGGCGTCACGGTCTTGCCCTTCTTCCAGAGGGGTCGCCCGCCGGACTCCGGAGCCACTATGGGTTCCGGGGCTGAGTCCGGTGCAAAGTCCGGGAGGTTGTACTGCGACACCTCCGGGGCCCTCTCCTCCTGGTGGGTCCCTTCCTGGGATCCCACCTCGGCATCGTCTGCATCACGGGGGGTGGAGGCAGTCGGAAGAGAATCCATATCCGACGCCCTTAAGGACCCGCTCAACGAAGTGGGGAGATCATCCTTAGGCGGACTGCAGGGTTGTATGCGGCATTAGAAAGACATAATGTGACAGAAAACGAAAACCTTGAAGTTATTCGGGAGTTCGGATACTTACGATCTCGCCAGGGGCTTGGCCCTTGGAGGCCAGTCCTCGTCGTCGTCACTGGTGTTGGCGGAACAGTCCGGGGGAAGAGTTTTTCCCCTCTTGGACCCTTCGGCCTCCCTTGTTGGGGAGGCCTTCCTTTTCTTCCCTCCCCCCGCTGGGGGAGAGGCTTTCTTCTTCTCCTCCTCGCCTTGGTGGGAGGAGTCGGCCTCGGATTCATCGTCCGATAGCACCTGAAAACGGGAACTCTTCCGAGTCCGCATGGCCTTCTTCTTGGCCTTCTTCTCCGGCACCACGTGGGGTGCCGGAGCCAGCAGCCCCGTTAGGCGGGCGTCAGCTGGGTCCTCTGGCAATGGGGCCGGACAGATAGCCTGTGTGGCCTTCTTCAGCCAGCCCTGTCAAAGGAAAGGGAGTTTAGATCCCGCATAGAGTCAAACTATGAATAACAAGCGTCCCGTAAAGGACAATATCACTTACCTCGTTAGCTGGACGCTGCGAGCTGGATCCGCGATGTTCGATAGCGGATGCGGGAGCCTCGGCGCCCTTGAACAGCACCATCCAGACCTCTTCGTACGTAGTGCCGAAGAGCCCATTCAAAGTCTGGTGCTGCGCCGGATCAAACTCCCACATATTGAAGCCCCGTCGTTGGCACGGGAGAATCTGGCGGATGAGCATGACCTCGACTACGTTGACGAGCTTGAGCTTCTTGTCCACCAGCTTTTGGACGCAGGCTTGGAGTCCGGTCAGCTCCTCCGAATCGCCCCAAATCCGGCCGCTCTCTTTCCAGGAGGTGAGCCGTGTGGGGATGCCGGATCTGAATTCGGGGGCCGCTGCCCATTCGGGATCACGCGGCTCAGTGATATAGAACCACCCTGATGTCCACCCCTTGATGGTTTCCACAAAGGTGCCCTCCAGCCACGTAACGTGGGACATCCTGCCCACCATGGCGCCTCCGCACTCCGCTTGACTACCCTTCACAACCTTCGGCTTGACACTAAAGGTCTTGAGCCACAAGCTGAAGTGGGGCTGGATGCAGAGGAAGGCCTCGCACACGACGATAAACGCCGAGATGTTGAGAATAAAATTTGGGCCCAGATCATGGAAATCCAGGCCATAGTAGAACATGAGCCCCCGGACAAAGGGATGAAGTGGGAAGCCCAGTCTGCGGAGGAAATGGGGAAGGAATACTACCCTCTCATGGGGCCTGGGGGTGGGGATGAGCTCTCCCTCTTTGGGGAGCCGATGCGCGATGTCGCTGGACAAGTATCCGGCGCTGCGCGGCTTCTGGATATGCCCCTCCATGACGGAGGAGGCCATCCACTTGCCTCCCGCTCCGGACATATTTGGAGAAAGTTGAGGTGAGATGTGCGGGCTTGGGCGCTAGAGCTCGAGTTCGTAGAGATGGATAAGCCAAGGAGGAAGAAGGCGTAGGTAAAAAGGTTGGATCTTTATCCCCTTATATGGGCGGACAGAAACACGCGTCCCCACCGGCCTGGTAAAACTCGCTTATCCCCCAAGTGTCGCGATTGATGGCGCGGTTGGGTTGCCCACGTCCGTATTGATGGGAATCCCGGAATAAGGGGAACACGATCTCTGCTTCGACAAGACGTGCCAAGGAAACCGCCTCGCTAAACGCGCTGATATGGAACAATAAAAACAATTTGAAGGCTTGGTAGTGGTGTGACGTTACGCCACAAAATACGTCAGCAGATTGAACTTGTGTAATATTATTCTCTCTACGGTTGTATGTGGAATTTATTTTGCAGAGCCGGACACTATCCTGGTGTTCACAATCTTCTGTAAATTATTCGGAGGAGGAACCCGCCTTGCAATGCCGAAGACAATATGCGCGCTGGACTCGTCATCATTGAAGCCTGGTTCAGGGGCTACTAAGGGAGTTCCGGACTAGGGGGTGTCCGGATAGCCGAACTATCATCATCGGCCGAACTCCAAGACTATGAAGATACAAGATTGAAGACTTCGTCCCGTGTCCGGATGGGACTTTCCTTGGCGTGGAAGGCAAGCTTGGCGATACGGATATGTAGATCTCCTACCATTGTAACCGACTATGTGTAACCCTAGCCCTCTCCGGTGTCTATATAAACCGGATGGCCTTAGTCCATAGGACGAACAACAATCATACCATAGGCTAGCTTCTAGGGTTTAGCCACCTTGATCTCGTGGTAGATCTACTCTTGTAACCCACATCATCAATATTAATCAAGCAGGATGTAGGGTTTTACCTCCATCAAGAGGGCCCGAACCTGGGGAAAAACATCGTGTCCCTCATCTCCTGTTACCATCCGCCTAGACGCACAGTTCGGGACCCCCTACCCGAGATCCGCCGGTTTTGACACCGACAACAACCACAGATGCATTTGCCAGAGTGCCTCGAGCTCACAGATCAGCTGCAGTACCAGTGACAGACACCATAGCCACTTCATCTGCACCAGCTACAGGTCCTACAGCTCCAGTGCAACCAGCTCCAGCACCTACACCTCCAGCTCCATCCACATCAACAGAAGCTTTCGTCCGAGGATCCATCTCTACACCACCTCACCAAGAGCAAGTCTGAGAGTCGATCTAGCACTATGCATTTTCTATGAACTTTTTGGTAACGTGTTGCCAAAGGGGGAGAAACATGTATAGATCATAGGCTTCGAGAGAGAGAGTTTGCTTTTGTTCTCTCTTGTTTTGGTGGTTGAACTTTATTTGCTTTTGCTTGCTTGAGATACTACGTTATTGCCTGTGTGAGACATTGATGATCATGTGTCTGATCATAAGCTACACTTATGCTTGTTGGATGACATTATCCCATTTATCTCTATATGATCATTCACTTTGCTTGGTGATGTGTGCACGTATTCAATCTTTATTATTTTGAGCGCTCCACCAAGATGTATGTGACATGGAATAGTAACCCATGAGCCTAATTCCTTGTGCAATTGCAGTCCAAAGCAAATCTTAAATCTATGCACAAATTAGGGGGAGATCTTGCTTATCAGATACTTCTCAAAGCGATGATGTCTTTCAATCTTATTATCATTCGTCGAAGCTTTGATCTATATGTTGTCATCAATTACCAAAAAGGGGGAGATTGAAAGTGCAACCATCCCTAGGTGGTTTTGGTAATTCATAACAACATATAGGTCATTGGGCTAATACTATTCCAAGACAAATATTTCAGGAAAGCTGAATGAATGGCATGGCATGGATGAGGAAAGTGGATCCCTCAAAATACTAAGGATAAAAGGATTGGCTCAAGCTCAAAATCTCAAGCCTCTGCATTTTATATTTTAGTGATCCAAGATCACATTGAGTCTATAGGAAAAGCCAATACTATCAAGGAGGGATGAGGTGTTGCTTAATGAGTTTCTTTCTCCACAGTGCTTAGTGATATGCTCCAAAAACCCTCAACTACTTTCTCATATCCACATATGACCCAAACCAAAAGTCAAACTCGGCCCCATCGATTCTTTCTATCCGGCGCCACCGAGTTTAAATGTCATAGCCACTGCCACAAACCCTAGGTAAATCGGTTTCACCAACAGGGATCTTGGTCTCACCGAGATGGGATTGTAATCTCTCTGTTTCCCTTTGTAACGTTTCGGTCTAATCGAAGTGAGCGATCGGTCCCACCTAGATTGCAATGTAAACTCTTTGTTTCCTTTTTGTAACATTTTGGTCTCACCGAATGAGCGAATCGGTCCCATCGAGTTTACCTGACCAACTTTCTGGTTAGCTTATTACAAAAATCGGTCTCACCGAGTTTGTGTAATCGGTCTCATCGAGATTACGTTATGCCCTAACCCTAACCATATCGGTCCTACCGAGTTGCATGTCGGTCCCACCGAAAACCCTAACGGTCACTAGGTTTACTAAATCGGTCTGACCGAGTTTGTTGATTCGGTCCCACCGAGATTGGTAAATTGTCTGTAACGGTTAGATTTTGTGTGGAGGCTATATATACCCCTCCATCTCCTCTTCATTCATGGAGAGAGCCATCAGAACAAACCTATACTTCCAACTTACCATTTCTGAGAGAGAACCACCTACTCATGTGTTGAGGCCAAGATATTCCATATCTACCATATGAATATTGATCTGTAACCTTCCCCAAGTTGCTTTCCACTCAAATCTTCTTTCCACCAAATCCAAATCCTGTGAGAGAGGGTTGAGTGTTGGGGAGACTATTATTTGAAACACGAGAGCAAGGAGTTCATCATCAACGCACCATTTGTTACTTCTTGGAGAGTGGTGTCTCCTAGATTGGCTAGGTGTCACTTGGGAGCCTCCTACAAGATTGTGGAGTTGAACCAAGGAGTTTGTAAGGGCAAGGAGATCGCCTACTTCATGAAGATCTACCGCTAGTGAGGCAAGTCCTTCGTGGGAGACGGCCATGGTGGGATAGGCAAGGTTGCTTCTTCGTGGACCCTTCTTGGGTGGAGCCCTCCGTGGACTCGCGCAACCGTTACCCTTCGTGGGTTGAAGTCTCCATCAACGTGGATGTACGATAGCACCACCTATCGGAACCAAGACAAAAACATCTGTGTCTCCAATTGCGTTTGAATTCTCCAAACCCCTTTACATTCTTGCAAGTTGCATGCTTTACTTTCTGCTGCCCATATACTCTTTGCATGCTTGCTTGAATTGTGTGAAGATTGCTTGACTCGTGCTAGAATAGCTAAAATCTGCCAAAGACTAAAATTGGGAAAAGGTTAAGTTTTTAATTGGTCAAGTAGTCTAATCACCCCCCCCCCTCTAGACATACTTCAAGATCCTACAAGTGGTACCAGAGCTTTGGTCTCCATTTGCTTTGATTTCCATAGCTTTTGGTGGTCATAGCCTTGGTTTCACAACCTAGGAGAGTATGGCGTCTAGCGAGGGAAATTATCACCGTAGAGGTCCTTACTTTGATGGTACTAATTTTGCTAGTTGGAAGCATAAGATGAAAATGCATATTCTCGAACATAACCTCGTTGTTTGGGCTATTGTGTGTATTGGCTTGCAAGGTGAATTCTTTGATGGGAGAGAACCGAACCATGAAGCTAGCGCGGATGAGTTGAAGATGCTGCAATACAACGCTCAAGCTTGTGATATCCTCTTCAATGGATTGTGCCCCGAAGAATTCAACAAAATCAGCCGTCTTGAGAATGCAAAGGAAATTTGGGATACTTTGATTGATATGCATGAAGGTACCGACTCCGTCAAGGAATCCAAATTGGATGTGCTCTAGAGTCAACTTGACAAGTTTAAAATGAAGGATGGTGTAGGTGTCGCTAAAATGTACTCTAGGCTTGCTCTTATCACAAATGAGATTGCGGGCTTCAGAGGTGAAGAGATGACCGACAGATTCATCATCAAGAAGATCCTAAGAGTATTGGATGGAAAATATGATACCGTGTGCATATTGATCCAAATGATGCCAAATTACAAGAATCTCAAGCCAACGGAAGTCATTGGAAGATTTGTTGCTCATGAAATGTCACTCAGGGATAAGGAGGAACTTCACAACAAGTCAAGTGGTGCTTACAAAGCCTCATGTGAAGCCCCTACATCATCAAGTGAGAAACAAACCTTCAATGAAGAATTGAGCTTAATGGTGAAGAACTTCAACAAATTCTACAAGAGTAGAAGCAAGAAAGAAGCTCTAAGTCAAGGTCCTACAATGACAAAAGATCTTCTAGTCGAGAGAGCAATTGCTACAATTGTGGGAGACCCGGACACTATTCCAATGAGTGTACGACACTCTACAAAAGAAGAGAAGATTCTCCCAAGAGAAGAAGTAGAAGAGAAGAATCACCGCCAAGAGAGAGAAGGAGTAGAGATGATCGTTATGAACGAAGAACATCCCGAAGAAGCAAGGATTCGGAAAGGAAGGACAAGTCATCAAGGAGCTACACAAAACGAAGACATCAAGCTCATGTTGGTGAATGGGTATCCGGTTCCGACTCTGAACATCACTCCGAGAGAAGTTATCACCCCGACTCTGAACATACTCAAGATGAAGGTGTTGCCGGTCTAGCACTTGTGTCAACCAACTCCTATGACATATTTGATTCACCAAATGAAGGACTTGGAAGATGCTTCATGGCTAAAGGCCCTAAGGTAACACACCCTGAGTATGTTGATTTCAATAGTGATGAAGATACTTGTTAAGTGATGATGATTTACTTGTTGACAACTCTAGTGATGAATACTATGATGAAACGTCAATTAATCATGCTAATCAAGATAAAACAAATGACAATGATAAGGAGAAGATTGAACTTCTAACTAAAGAACTAAACACTCTTAAGTTAGCTCATGAAACTATCTTTGAAGATCATCGAGAACTTTTAAGGGCTCATGAGAAGTTACGCTTTGAAAAGCTCAACCTTTAGCAAGAGCATGAGTTCTTAAAGGCGATCAATGATGATCTTCGCAAGAAAAGTTCTTCTTACATTGCCAAGCGTTTACTCTTATCTACTTACATGCCTCAAGTCAAGTCTAGTAACAAAAACAAGAAGGATTCTTCCTCTAGCAGTAACAATCATCATGCTAAATCTAATATTGTTGCTTCTAGTAGTTCTCTTGATTCCACTAATGATTCTCTTAGCCAAGTTACACTTGAGCAAGAAAATAGCTTATTGAAGGGAATTATAGAGAAAGGTGTTTATAAGAGCCTTGCCGGGTGTCGGTGTCAAAACCGGCGGATTCGGGTAGGGGGTCCCAAGCAGTGTGTCTTAGGATCAATGGTAACTGGAGGCAAGGGACACAATGTTTACCCAGGTTCGGGCCCTCTCGATGGAGGTAAAACCCTACTCCTGCTTGATTAACATTGGTGATATGGGTAGTACAAGAGTTGATCTACCACGAGATCAGAGAGGCTAAACCCTAGAAGCTAGCCTATGGTATGATTGTTGTTGTATATCTCTGTCAACTAGCCTGGCCCTGGTTTATATAATGCACCAGAGGCCTAGGATAACAAGAGTCCTAGCCGAATACGCTGGTGGGGGAGGAGTCCTTGTCTTGATCGCCAAGTCTTGTGGATTCTTCCTTGTATGCGGCAGCTGTCCGGACTGGCCCATGAGTATACGGCCATGGGGGTCCTTGGCCCAATCCAACTGATCGGGAGACGACGCATTGAGTACCCCCTAGTCCAGGACACCGTCAGTAGCCCCCTGAACCGGTCTTCAAGTTAGGGACGCTCCTCGATTCTTCCGAACGGTTCTTCATCTTTGGTTTCCGGTCTTGAAAACTGGTTCAATAAATCTTCTCATCTTCGATCTTGAGAATCGCCGAAATGCACTCGACAAGTTTATACGTCGGGTATCCGAGGAGCCCCTTTAAGTTTCCGGCCTTTATCAATGCCTTGTTATTTTTATGCCACACCTCGGGTTTGAAGTTGTTCCCGGGCGGCAAAGTCCTCTTGCGTCCGAGCTCCAACGTCGGACTGCATTCAAGGTATCTTTTGCAGCCGAGCACCAATGTCGGACTACTTCCCAGCTCTAACGCCGGACTATGTATCCGAGCTCCAACGCCGGACTGTATCCGAGCTCCAACGCTGGACTATGTATCCGAGCTCCAACGCCGGACTGTATCCGAGGTGTTGTAAATCACCTTGGTTCAAAGAAGTTTGAAGGAGTTAAGCCGAGCTTAATGCCAGAAATGCCCTCTATGGAGCCAGCCACTAGCGCCCGAGCTTTATGCCGGAGTGCTTCCGAGGTGGTTAAGCACCTCGGTCACGGGCTGATTTTTGGTCAATGTTTTCTATTGATGCAATTTATTCTCTGACAAGATATATAGCCAGTAGCCCTCAAGGTGGGTATCGGTCTAAAACCCGAGATGCACATGAAGGATGACATAAGACTGCTGATCCCTGTAGCCGCTGAGACTCAGGTCGATTTGCAAAATCGGTCTATGGATCAAGTCCTAGCTCGGCAGAATACTTCAGGACACAAAAAGCGGCGTGCTCAGTCCTCGAGACTCGGGTTGGGTGCGGCCGACCAACCTGAAGATCAAAATCTCCTCGGAAACTGTATTGCACTTAAAATTTTCTGCATAGAACAGGCAATGCAGTAGCCCCCGAGACACTAGTCGGGTGGCAACACCAGATCAGGGGATTGATGTGCCCCTTTAATATTTGTAAATAATAAGCCCGAAGCCCAGTAGCCCCGAGCCTTAATGCGGGCACGGGAGGCCGAATTAAGGATCAATATCCATAGTAAAATCACAAATTATGTGTAATGACTCTATGTATCCAAGTACTTTACGTCATTAATGCTCAGATCCGCATTGTACAAAACTTTGTTGACCGACCATCGGCTTCCACCTCCTCAGCCAATAGCCAAGGAGTGTTTGTCCTACTTTATAAAGCCTTTCTGAGGGAAAAGATTTACAACAAACAAGGCATTTAGGCCATACGGTTTTATAAACAAAGGTACGCGGAGAGACATGTTACATTACTGTTTAACAGAAGAAATGTCTTCCAAAGAAAATAGTCCCGCTATCGGTTCCTTTCTTTGGGTTGTCATGCCAAGCATGATCATGAAACCTCAGCTCCAATGTAAGAGCAAAATATCGAGGATTTAGTTTGGGAGGCCAGTTAATAGCCCCCGGTAGTGTTTGGCGACAGTCGAGGTCAAGCCGTAAACACTTCGGCCATTGTTATGAATGGCCCGCCGTTTAACGCCGTCATCGGATCGCCGACCAGTTGACGCTTATTGTGACAGTCAGTTTTCGGCTTTCTCCACTGAGGTGCTTAACCATGTGAGCTAGAAGCACAATCGCAGTGGTTCTCACTTTGCACACCTAGCCGAACAAAGCGGAACATAGGAGGCAAGCGCAGGAGCCGGGCAACCCAACTATTGACCGAAGACACAATTCGAAACTGATGCATATATAGCAATATCCGAGAATGTTTTTGCCGAATCTCTAAAGGTGTCCGGCGTTGCACTGCGAGACTTGTGCTAAAAACACACAAATAGTTTAAAAGTGCCATGGGATCGAAAAGCCAAAAAACTTATTCAAAAGGTTAATGTCCAAACTAGATCAAGTGTTCGGTGCCAATCCGAAAATTGGACTTTGGAAAAAAAGGTGCTTATGTCGTGCTTTAACATGACACATCCTATCTCAAAACGTCAAGCGGGCCAGCCTACGGCTTCTTTGAGAGAGAAATTAGGCTCCCCGGCTAGTGACCGCACACTTGTGTCGAAAAAGGGAGTGATAAATAATAATAAAAACTTTGCAACAACTAAGAAGAAAAACACTTATCATAAAACGGCTCATATAAATTTAAGAGCCCCCAAGTGACTTGGGTAAAAGAATGATTGCATGTACCGAAGTACTTATATCATATCTATGTTCAACCGAACTTTAAACGCGTCTTAACCGACCGTCGGCTTCTCCCTCTTCGGTCAAGGACCGAAAAGTGTTATATACTCCATCTGTCGAGAATATCGACGGTGTTTCCAATAACCAGGCAATCAGGCCATAAGGCTGTAACAGACAAAGCGCGCTCAGGGAACTTATGCTATATTACTGCAAAGTGTAAGAAGCATCTTTGAAGAAAATAGTACCCCCACCGATACCTTTCTTCGGTGCTCATTGTTATTATGAGACTTGTGCAACAGATTTTTTGTACTCATGAGTTCCGTTGTGTGCCGACCATGATTGAAAACAATAAGAGCGCTAGCTTTCGGCTTCACCCAGTCTGAGGTCCGGCTCGGTTGACCCGATCGTGACAATCGCAGAGGTGCTCCCTTTACTCCCTAGCCGAACAATCAAGAACGTAGGGGTAAGCATAGGAGCCAGACAACCCAGCTTGCAAATCGCTTAAGTCAATATGGTGCATATTGTGGCGTAATACACGAACAAGGAACAAAGCCGTACAAGTATAATCATATGCAAGAGCAAAAAGCTTCATGAAGGAAGCCCCCAAATAAACGGGGTATTTGAATTTGCGCGTCACAAACAAAGTTTGGACAAGAAAATTTTTACAAGCAACTTTTTTCCGAAAAAGTATAATGCTTGGTCAAGACGAACACAAGTTAAAAATTTAAAACTTTGAGCATGAAGACAACTTAGCTGGTTAATGTGTTCGGTATTGATGACGCGGTCCGAGCTTGACGCGGGACAAGGTTCCATCCCCGAGCCGGTCCCGAGGTGGCGGAGCAAAGAGCCCGGCACTCCGAAGTGGTGACATAGCACGGTCAATGCAGGATGGCAGGGTGATGCCGAAGTCCCCGGCATGGGGTAATGAAGTGTTGACGAAGCCCACCGTGCCGTCGAGGTGACGCCAAAGGATATAGTCCGGCTGGTTCATTTTCCTGTGCACAAAAAATAGTGCAAACCGGAGATAATAGTAATTATAAAAAAAATCGTTGCATAACAAATAATTTATGCAAAGTGAGTAATAAAAGAAATATGGCCTGGCGCCGAAGTCAATATCGATGCAGGGCGGCGGCGTGATGCGGTAGAGGCATGACAAGGCCTGAATTCACAGGCCGGTTCGAGTTCCGGATGCGGCATTCGCCGGACTATGTACGGAAACTGACCGAACCACCATGCGACCGTCGTTAATGCGACCACCATTTGATAGACCTGCGTACATATGACGGACAAACCAGAGTAATAATTCATTGGGAAAAATGAACCCTAACAAGCAAAAAAATACTAGGATTAATAGCACCTGGCTTATTTGTTGTAGAAATCTGAAGAAAGGTGATTCCCCAAATTGGGACTCGATCCGCACACCTATCGCCTGATGGGCGATAAAGCAACGGCATGGCGATGCTGGCAAAGGTTGGCTCGCCGAGGCAAAGCCCTCGGTCTAGCTAACGTGACGGAGCTGGTCGGCCGGCGACGCCGAAGTCTCTGGAGTAGGTTGATGAAGAGATGATGAAGCCCCCGGTCCAGCGATGCAGGTCGTGACGTGGTCGATGCCGACTTGATGAAGTGACCATGTGGCGATGCAGGTGTGCCCGCTACGTGTAATCCGTGGGGCAGCGATGTTGGTGACGATTTATCCTTCGCGATGCCGAACTATTGTTCGGCTGGCCGAGATGATGATCCGAAGAAATTGAGCTCGGCTCAACAAAGCGACGACGTGTCTAACGCAGGTCGGCCGCCGTGGAGTGATGTTGTCGGGCTGGTTTGACACCGGCGCGACGGTGAAGTTCGTATTGCAAGAATACTTTTAATGCTACTGGGATGTGTTTGAGAATAAAACACAACACCCCATACGAAAACTTCCTTCAAAAAGGATGTCCGAGATCCCGTTCATAAAGAAGATGAATTCGGGTCGGATTCGTTCTCGCGCAGAAAACAGATCCAAAAAGTGATGCACTAATCGGAAGTTTCCCGGAGTTTGGACAGTCGGATCGAGCTGAATTTTTGGCATGTGGTAGATATGGGAATTCCGCAGCAAATCAACGGTTGGATCCTCAAAAGGACATTCGAGCTAGATGCTGGATACCACACCCTAAACTCGTCCGAATTCTTGTCCAGATTCAACAGGGCTCCGGTATATCGGAGATTGCCGGAGATTCCTCCATCGGAACTCGATGAATTTTTTGCAGGGTTGTTGTAGACTTAATTCCGCATAATTCCACTGAAATAATCGTTTAAGCGACACTCGAGGAGGCGGTGGCGGCGGATACAAGTTTGCTGTCCAGAAAAACAGCACGGTCGCCTGAGGGCAATGTTGACGTTGAGCCCCCGAGCTCCATGGATGACTCCTCCATGATCTTGATAGAGATCGGAGTTGGTGTTGATGAAGGCCTTCATCCGAACATGACGATCGGAGGTAGGACGCAGTCCTCGGTCAAGCCAAGGTGACCAGTTGAGCTGCTGGCGAAGAAGCCGACGTCGCAGTTGACCTGCAGTCGAGCCATTGATCATTTTGCCGATCACATAGCGGAACTCTCAATGAAAGCACCAATGTCGGTGTCAAAACCGGCGGATCTCGGGTAGGGGGTCCCAAGCAGTGCGTCTTAGGATCAATGGTAACAGGAGGCAAGGGACACAATGTTTACCCAGGTTCGGGCCCTCTCGATGGAGGTAAAACCCTACTCCTGCTTGATTAACATTGGTGATATGGGTAGTACAAGATTTGATCTACCACGAGATCAGAGAGGCTAAACCCTAGAAGCTAGCCTATGGTATGATTGTTGTTGTATATCTCTATCAACTAGCCTGGCCCCGGTTTATATAATGCACCAGATGCCTAGAATAACAAGAGTCCTAGCCGAATACGCTGGTGGGGGAGGAGTCCTTGTCTTGATCGCCAAGTCTTGTGGATTCTTCCTTGTATGCGGCAGCTGTCCGAACTGGCCCATGAGTATACGACCATGGGGGTCCTCGGCCCAATCCAACTGATCGGGAGACGACACGTTGAGTACCCCCTAGTTCAGGACACCGTCACCGGGAGTAAGCAATTTGAGGAAATTGTACGCAAGCAAGGAAGGCATCGGAAGAACAAAGGTGTTGGTTTTGAATGAAAGTTCAATGCCAATGGAGTTGAGTGGGAAGAAGATCAATATCCCAAGACGAAGTTTGTTCCTCAACAAGAGAAGTATGATCCTACTTCCTTCAAGGGAACACAAGCTCAAGATGATCTTCCACCACAAGACCACAAGCAGAAAGGCAAGGACAAGCTTCAAGAGGAGATTGATGCATTTGAAGAAGCTCCTAAGGCCTTGGTCAAGTGGGTTCCCAAGACTACGTCAAGTTCTACTTCATCAAGTACGACTACAACTCCAAGGATTCCCATCAAGATGATGTGGATCCCAAAGAAGATGAAGTAGAGAGTTCTAGAGGGTGACTCCGCCAACATTCTTCACTCATATCATTTTAGCAAGGACAAGTGCAATCAACTTCCACATCTTGCACTAGTTCAAGGAGTCACAAACCCTCTTCTTGGTAAGACAAGGGACAAGGTAACCTAATGCTTTCATGGATATCATCTTGTGTGTGCATCACTCTATGTTTATGGATATCCTTGTTTGTTCCTTGTGGGACTAACCCGTGTAGGTATTGAAAGTGCAACTCACTCCAAAGGATTGCTCCAAATGATCTTCATCAACATTGAGCATCCACATCTTCAACACCTACATGAAGTCATCATCGACAAAACCCTAGGTTAGTTCATCCCTCTAAGGGGGGATCTCACATCTAGGGGGAGCTTAACTCTAAGAATTGAGTCAAAGCAACTCTAATGGTGTGAACACATCAATGCATTATGTAAAAGTGGTAACCCCACTTGAGCTTAAACGATGAGTATGACCTATGATCAAATGTTCTCATTTGACTCCTAAGTCAATATACTCATATATAGATGGCCTAGTCATCACCAATTGTTTGATAAATGCTATAATTGGCTGTGCATGCTTTGCCACATATTTCATTTGCCATTTTATTGTGTGAGCATGTTGGTTGCATATTTAACTCATTCGAGGACATCCACTTGTTGCTTTGATTGTTTGGTTTCTTTTTCTTTTTGCCAAGTGGATGAACAAGAATGCCTAAGAACCCTCTTTAACTATCTATGCTTTTCTTGTCTCAAACTCTATTCATGCTACATCACAAAATTTGATCAAGTCAGATTCGAACCACTCTGTGTGAGGAGCACTCGGAGTTCCCGATTCGTCATGGACTTAAACTTCCAAAACTTCTTTGTGCGTTTCGGTCTGACCGGTTCTTCCATTTCGGTCATACCGAGATCACTCAGTCGATTTAGGTTTTCAATCTCGGTGCAACCGATTTGAACTTTTCAGTCTCACCGAGTTGCTGTAACTGTCAACAGTTATGCATCTCGGTGCCACCGAGTTGTTCCACTTGGTCACACCGACAGGGTCGAGCTATATATACTCACGGGAAATTTTTTGGAAAACTTTCTCCAAAACCCTTCGCCCGCGCATAGCTCGCTCTGCCACCTGGGTCTCCGGATCATCGACTTTGTTGCCAGCCGCCTCCTGTCGCTGGTCTCCGCTGCCGTCAACGGAATTCAACCCTGCCATTGCCGCCGTAGCAAGTTCATCTCCAAGCTAGGGTATGGACTCGATCACAGTGCTATCCCCGTCCAATTCGTAGCACATTGTGTTCATAATGATTCTTGCCACGATTGAAACGACTCTATCCACTCAAAACAATCGTTAGAATAGATGCGATTTGGAAGTTTAAGGTTAGGTTTCCGCCGAAACCATCTCGGGCCCACCGAGTTGTAGAACTCGGTTCCACCGATTCGGCTAAGGCCATTGCACAAGTGATTCTCGATCTGACCGAGAATTGCAAATCGGTGTGACCGAGTTCAGGACTTTGTGAAACCCTAGCAGTCTCGGTACCACCGAACTGTGACTCGGTCTGACCGAGTTCACTAGTTTAGGTTCCAAAAGCTGCTTCGGTATCACCGAGTTTGCAAATTGGTTGATCCAAAATGCTTTCTGTGGAAAACTAAAACTAAGTTTTTGAGTCATTCTTTTGCAAAAACCTCTGTATTTTGTGATGCTCATCCATTCTATCTCATCTATAACTATTCACAGGGTCAGGAGTTAGTGTTTGCAGTATGTCAAACCAAAGTGATAGCCAGAACAAGTCAGAAGAGCAGATTCACATGAGTGAGGGCACTAGTCCCTCTAGCACTTCAGATGATGGCAGCAGGAGCACTCCAAGCAACTTACCCAAAGCTGCCACCAGGGCCAGAAAGAAGAAGACCTCAGAATCTGAGGATGAAGACTATGTGGCAGCTGAGGATGAGGCCACTTCTAAGAAGAAAGTGCTCAGAAAGGAGTATGGCACAGCTGCAACTATCAAGCATGGCATGAAGATCAAGGTGCCTGCTAAGAGGACTCCCATGTCCAAAGCCAGAGTCTCCACTCAAGTCCTAGAGACATCTAATCCCAAAGAGGCTGCTGCAGAAGGGAAGAAGAGGAAGGAAAGGGTCAAGAAGACCATGGCCAGAGTTGTTGGACAACCTTCCATGATGGAAGAGGAGGAGGAAGAAGAGGTTGCTGCACCAGCACCTAAGGCTCCAAAGCTGATGGGTGATGCTATAAGGTCAGGGGCTGCATCATCAAAGCCCAAAGAAGCACCCAAAGCAGCCTCCAAGCCAAAGACAACACCTAAGAGGAATACCAGGAGCATACCAGCTACGGAGAAGAAGAAGGCCCCAATGCCTGAAGTTGTTGCTGAAGAAGAAGTGGAAGGACAAGTTCTGAGGAAGCTGAAGCCTAAGATTCCAGACCACAATGATGCTCATCCAGTGGCTGAGAACATGAAGTTGAGGAAGGATGTAGTGCTCAGACAGTGGAGGTTGTCTGATCCATATGCAATCAGGAGAAGGACTGCTGTGGACTATAGGTTCCACACTAAGGAACAGCAGGATTTCTATGAGATTGTGCTGTTGGACAAAAAGCCTATTGTTTGTGACATGAGGTGGGTGGATTGGAAATTTATCAAGGAGAATGAGGAACACTATCCTGGAGTGTATGACAGCTTCAGTGCTTGTGGAGTTGCAGACTTTATGGGACAGAAGTTCACAAAGTGGAATGACGAGCTCATAATGCAATTCTACTCCACAACACATTTCTATCCAGATGGCAGAATAGTTTGGATGTCTGAAGGTACAAGGTACCAATCAACTATTGAGGAATGGGCAAATCTGATCAATGCCCCTAAGGAGAGTGAATATGACTTGGATGTCTATGCCAAGAAGAAGAAGGATCACAATTCCATGGCACACATGTACAAGGAGATCCCAGATAAAGCTCTTGAGACTCATCAGTTTGGATCTGTACACTATCTTCTGTCAGGACTACCAACAATCAAATGGTCCTCAGGCACACTATCTTGCCCAAGTCAGGTGACCACAACATGATCAGAGGCCATGCTATCAACTTGCTTCACATATTTGATATGCCTCAGAAGTTTAAGGTCATGAGCCTCATAGTTGAGACTATCAAGAGGACAACAGCAGACCAGAGGAGAAGCTGTGGGTATGCCCCACAAATCCAGGAGCTGATCAACTTGAAGATGGGCATAGGCACATATCAGTTGGATAAGGAACATTTTCCTATCTATCCAGACTTTGAGGACAATGAAGTTGTGATGAATGAGGATGAACCATCTTCAGTGCAAGCACAGGAGAAGAAGGAGAAGGCCAGGACAGAGAAAGCTACCAAGATGCCAACCATGGAAGAGGCATCTCAGTACTTTTTGAAGAGCAAACAAGATCAACTTGGCTACTTGATTGCATCCACTCTGAGGATTGAGAAAGGACTGGCCACCTTGACTCAAAACCAGGAGAGCCTGGAGAGGATCATGGAGCAGAAGTTCTATGACTTGGACGTCAAAGTAACTGAGATCCAATCTGTTGTTGAGCAGCTTCAGGATAACATGCAGGAGACGAAGGGGAGGACAACCACAGATGCATTTGCCAGAGTGCCTCGAGCTCACAGATCAGCTGCAGTGCCAGTGACAGACACCATAGCCACTTCATCTGCACCAGCTACAGGTCCTACAGCTCCAGTGAAACCAGCTCTAGCACCTACACCTCCAGCTCCATCCACATCAACAGAAGCTTTCGTCCGAGGAGCCATCTCTACATCACCTCACCAAGAGCAAGTCTGAGAGTCGATCTAGCACTATGCATTTTCTATGAACTTTTTGGTAACTTGTTGCCAAAGGGGGAGAAACATGTATAGATCATAGGCTTCGAGAGAGAGAGAGAGTTTGCTTTTGTTCTCTCTTGTTTTGGTGGTTGAACTTTATTTGCTTTTGCTTGCTTGAGATACTACGTTATTGCCTGTGTGAGACATTGATGATCATGTGTCTGATCATAAGCTACACTTATGCTTGTTGGATCACATTATCCCATTTATCTCTATATGATCATTCACTTTGCTTGGTGATGAGTGCACGTATTCAATCTTTATTATTTTGAGCGCTCCACCAAGATGTATGTGACATGGAATAGTAACCCATGAGCCTAATTCCTTGTGCATTTGCAGTCCAAAGCAAATCTTAAATCTATGCACAAATTAGGGGGAGCTCTTGCTTATCAGATACTTCTCAAAGCGATGATGTCTTTCAATCTTATTATCATTCGGTCGAAGCTTTGATCTATATGTTGTCATCAATTACCAAAAAGGGGGAGATTAAAAGTGTAACTATCCCTAGGTGGTTTTGGTAATTCATAACAACATATAGCTCATTGGGCTAATACTATTCCAAGACAAATATTTCAGGAAAGCTCAATGAATGGCATGGCATGGATGAGGAAAGTGGATCCCTCAAAATACTAAGGATAAAAGGATTGGCTCAAGCTCAAAAGCTCAAGACTCTGCATTTTATATTTTAGTGCTCCAAGATCACATTGAGTCTATAAGAAAAGCCAATACTATCAAGGAGGGATGAGGTGTTACTTAATGAGTTTCTTGCTCCATAGTGCTTAGTGATATGCTCCAAAAACCCTCAACTACTTTCTCATATCCACATATGACCCAAACCAAAAGTCAAACTCGGCCCCATCGATTCTTTCTATCCGGCGCCACCGAGTTTAGATGGCATAGCCACTGCCACAAACCCTAGGCAAATCGGTTTCACCGACAGGGATCTTGGTCTCACCGAGATGGGATTGTAATCTCTCTGTTTCCCTTTGTAACGTTTCGGTCTAATCGAAGTGAGCGATCGGTCCCACCTAGATTGCAATGTAAACTCTTTGTTTCCTTTTTGTAGCATTTCGGTCTCACCGAATGAGCGAATCGGTCCCATCGAGTTTACCTGACCAACTTTCTGGTTAGCTTATTACAAAAATCGGTCTCACCGAGATTACGTTATGCCCTAACCCTAACCATATCGGTCCTACCGAGTTGCATGTCGGTCCCACCGAAAACCCTAACGGTCACTAGGTTTACTAAATCGGTCTGACCGAGTTTGTTGATTCGGTCCCACCGAGATTGGTAAATTGTCTGTAACGGTTAGATTTTGTGTGGAGGCTATATATACCCCTCCATCTCCTCTTCATTCATGGAGAGAGCCATCAGAACAAACCTACACTTCCAACTTACCATTTCTGAGAGAGAACCACCTACTCATGTGTTGAGGCCAAGATATTCCATATCTACCATATGAATATTGATCTGTAGCCTTCCCCAAGTTGCTTTCCACTCAAATCTTCTTTCCACCAAATCCAAATCCTGTGAGAGAGGGTTGAGTGTTGGGGAGACTATTATTAGAAACACGAGAGCAAGGAGTTCATCATCAACGCACCATTTGTTACTTCTTGGAGAGTGGTGTCTCCTAGATTGGCTAGGTGTCACTTGGGAGCCTCCTACAAGATTGTGGAGTTGAACCAAGGAGTTTGTAAGGGCAAGGAGATCGCCTACTTCATGAAGATCTACCGCTAGTGAGGCAAGTCCTTCGTGGGAGACGGCCATGGTGGGATAGGCAAGGTTGCTTCTTCGTGGACCCTTCTTGGGTGGAGCCCTCCGTGGACTCGCGCAACCGTTACCCTTCGTGGGTTGAAGTCTCCATCAACGTGGATGTACGATAGCACCACCTATCGGAACCACGACAAAAACATCTGTGTCTCCAATTGCGTTTGAATTCTCCAAACCCCTTTACATTCTTGCAAGTTGCATGCTTTACTTTCTGCTGCCCATATACTCTTTGCATGCTTGCTTGAATTGTGTGAAGATTGCTTGACTCGTGCTAGAATAGCTAAAATCTGCCAAAGACTAAAATTAGGAAAATGTTAAGTTTATAATTGGTCAAGTAGTCTAATCACCCCCCCCCCCCTCTAGACATACTTCAAGATCCTACAGATATCTATTTGTTGTAGGAATTTTTTGCAAAATGTTGTGTAGTCAATGGACTGCACAACTCAAATGTGGTGTCACCAATGGCTCGTTGTCGTAATCCCGTGAAGCAGTGAGGCCCGATAGTACTTTTTTAGTTAGCCATTTTATGCTTTGTGTATTGGGTTTTATTTCATGGGTTGTAGCTTTTTTGGAGGCCCCTTGTTTTTTGTTGGTTTTTGGTTTGACTGTGTGACTAGAGGAAGAGCATAACTGGATTAGTTTTCTTTTCTTTCTTTTTGCAAAAGGACGCCATCAGTTTTTAGGTGTTTGGCAAATATTGTTCAAATTTTTGAACATATATTCCAATTTCTGAAATACTTTCTAAAATTTATGAAGAGTTATAATTCTTGAGCAATTATTCAAATTTATTTATAAAATTTGGTGAATATTAAGAACCATTATTTTATATTGCCTGAGCTGTAAGGCCTCTTCCAATGCACAAGTGCTTAGATGGAGTGCTAATGTATTAAAGAGCTTAGCAACTAAAGTCTTTAAGTTTGTTGTGGCTAAGCTTCCTTCATTTAATTTTTTCACAACTAAACTCCTTCATGCATAGGGTAAATTTCTTTCATTTAAGTGTTTTGCACAGATACATGCGCTTAGCATTGGTTTTTCTTGGGATCACCAAACTCATCTCTCTTCTCTTGACTACCTTTCCATAGAAAAAATCGTCTATGTGGCATGCATAGCACTTGTACATTGTACAGTATTAGTACTGGGAAGGGTCCACTATTAACTTGCAACTAGACTCAACTTTTTTGCTGGAACTAGACGTGATTTTTTTATTAGTTGCAAATCCACCATCAACTTGTAATTGGGCTTGACTTTTCTTCCTCTTTGCAAGTCCACCATCGACAAGATATTAGGAGCTGACGCTTTATTGTCCCATTTGTATGTCAACCATCGTCTCACAACTAGGCCTTGTTGGGGAACATAGTAATAATTCAAAAAAATTCCTGCGTGTCACCAAGATCAATCTAGGAGATGCTAGCAACGAGAGAGAGGGAGTGCATCTTCATACCCTTGAAGATTGCTAAGCAGAAGCGTTAGAAGAACGTGGTTGATGGAGTTGTTCGACGTCTTGGCTTCGGCGGCGGCGACGACGATGCTGAATAAAGAAACTCCGAATTCTTATCCGGTGAGGCGATCGTCTCTTTGATCGGTGATGGATTTGGGAACCAGTCTGTTCAAGCGGGGATGTTGTGGCGGCGGCGGCAACCTTGAGGTGGACATGTGTCCTCGGGCCCCGCCGTTGCGATGGCTTCTGCTCCAACATCGACGCGGAGCTTGGGAGGTAGTCCAGGAGCGGATGCAGATTGTGATCTGCATCAACAACATCTGAAAGACGGAACGTGTGCTGGTTTCATGGTTGATGGATGATCGGTATGATTTCCTCCTTCAACGTGTTAGTCGTGATGGGTGCCAAATCTTGAATTCGACGACGTGTCTGGGGTGTTGCCCCGGTCAGATTCTGATGTGGCATGCCCTACTGCAAACATGACTAGTACACAGGTCATGGTGAGTACATCAGTCAATGACAAGGGGTTGCAGGCGACTTCAGCAGTCGTCGACAAAGGGGTGCAAACGGAGGATATTATGAATGAGGCAGCAACAATGCATGTGGATGAGGCGGATGTTGGAAAGAAAGTTAACCGAGACGAGGATGAACAAATTATGAAGGAGATGACACATCTTATCAAAGAAAAAGATGGAACCTTGCGTATTCTATGTGGTCCAGGATTTATGCCAGTTTTTTTATACATAAAGAAAGAGTGCATGTTAAATTTGAGAGCGATGCTGGTTTAAAGGGGACGAGACTTGCCTGCTCCCTCCGCGTGCGCCGATCTGTGCTTCCGCATACGTGGCTTGATTTGATTGGAACAAAATAAGGCCCGGCCCCACCCCCTTAAAATCAGGGGGAGATGATTAGATCAGAAAAGAAAAAGAAAAAAAGACAGCCGTAGGATAAAGTCGAAGCACGGATGGGAGCATGGGGAGGAAGCAGGCAAGCCGGATCCGTTTAAAGGAGGGATCCGGCTTGCCTGCTCCCTCCCCATACTTCCATCCATGCTCCCACTTCATCCTATGGCTGTTCTTTTTTCTTTTTACTTTCTAATCTAATCATCTCTCCCCTGATTTTAAGAGGGTGGGGCCGGGCCTTATTTTGTTTTAATCAAATCAAGCCATATACGCGGGAGCATGGATGGGAGCACGTGCAGGGAGCAGGCAAGTCTCGTCCTTAAAAGAGACCATGCAAGTGCATGAACGCACAAAACTAGGAAAGATTTGTTTGCTTTCTAACCAACGTGCAAAAGAATATCATGGATGCCTTTGGAGAAATAATGGGACGTGGAAACCATGGTGGAAAAATAGGAAGAGGAGCAGTATTCACGTACATGCTACAGATTCGTTTCCAAGTCAACCAACTGTGTGTACGTTTTGGAAAAGAAAAATAGAAATAGAAGATCAGAACGTACACGCCAAGGAGATCAGCTGCGGTGCAACAAATCATGCGAAGGATGTTAATTCAATTACGTATCGTCCGCTCCTCCCGCGTCGTCCGCTCTCGGGCGACTTGGGGACGAAAACCTAGTCACCCGCCGGTTCCCCGCCGCCCCTCCTCCTCCCCCGCCGCCGCCGGAAGCCGTCGCCGGGCTTGCCCGCGGCGGTAGGCGGCGGCGGGGCTTCCCCGCACGCCCGCCTCGGCCTCTGGAGACCTTCCCTCCCCCACATCAGTTTCCTCCGCCCGCTTCCTGCCGGCCCTCTCCGGCGGCCGACGTCTAGTCGCCCAATCCTGATCCGGTGCAGGGGCCTCCTGGGGGACGGCTCCGCCCATCAGATCAGGTCAGCTCGGCCCTGGATCGGGGCGCTCCTCCGATCTGGCGGCTGGTGGGCCGGGGCTAGCCGGATCCGCCCGGATCTGGCCGGCGTGGCCCTGCCTCGTCCTGCTCGGCCTGGGTCACGGTGTGGTGCTCCCTGGTGGTGGCGTTGTGGGTCTTTCTCCATGCTTCGACGGGATGCGTGCGGTGGGTGGATGCCGAGGAAGCGGCCTCGGGTGGTGTGGACGGCGTTGCCTCTGCGGGCGACGGCCGTGGGTGCTGGTGGTCCGCGACTTCAGCCGCGCGGGTGGCGAGGTCTCGGTGGACGTCTACTATAGTGGGTCGGGGTGCCTCGTCACCCGGTGCCTGCATCGATGAAGTCAAACGCCTTCTCCGGCTGCGTGCGCTCCTCTAGCCAGGTCTTTGGCCGAATGGATGGGATGGGGGCGGGACCGGGGGAAACCCTTGACCGTCGGCGGAGGCCACGACAATGGCGACGCCTTTGCTGGGCGTCGGTTCCCTTCTTGGAGGCCTTGTCGAGGTCCTCTTCCATCTTTCATTGTGCTCTTCTTTTGGGCGAAACCTCTAGTTCCCCTTGTGGGCGATGGCGTCATACCCTCGTCGTGTTCCTTCTTGAAGGCGTCGCCTTGGGTTCCCAGAAGCACGGTGGGCGCTTTGCGGTGCGAGTGAGGTGTTTGGCGGCGGCAATATGTGCAACATTTCATCTATTCTACCGCCGGTCTTCATCTTGTGGTAGCGCTCCTTCGGCTTGGAGATGGACTGGCATAGTTTATGGTCATCGTTTGGCGTCATGGTGGCGTCAATGGCGGAGGAACCTGCCAAGGTTGGTACCTCAATCTGCTCTGAAAATGGACCAGTGAAAGATGGTGGCGACGACACATGTGAGTGTGTCCACTGGATTGTGCCCCGGACCCGGTATGTGACTCGATCGGGGCTTCCGACTTTAGATGTTAGGCCTAGGTGAGAGGTCTGGGTATATGGCCCAGCTTGCACCCCTTCATCATTTGGATAGGAGTAGCGGCATATGTTGCCAAGATGGCGAGTTCACTCATATTATTGTACTACTTTGTAAGGTCCTCGAGAATAATCAATAAAAATGGCCGCATGCATCTCCCAGATGCAGAGGCCGGGGGTCATCCTCCTTTTCTAAAAAAAAGATGGCCTGCATGCCTTTTGTTTTTTTGGCCGACCTCGTATGAGTCGGTTTGTATCCTAAGCTATATATATTATTTGCTATCGAGACTTTTAGGGTTGGAGCTTATTTTCTTTAGAGTTAGACAGACTAGGAAGCGGCCCTCTGGGCGTTCATCTTGTTTATTATTGTGAGATTTTCTATCAAGAAAATTACACCTTGGTGAGAGGATTCTTGTGATCGAGAGTTTACTAGCTATTGGCTTGAGGTCCGTCGGTGACCACAGATTGCGTGCTGGTGACGTCTACGTCAATGAGACGTGCCTTGTTTGCCGAGGTATTGCTTGCGAGTTGTTGTTACCACAGTTTAAGGTTGCATGTATCGCTCGCGTAATTGGAAACTTTTATCGGTGAAATTTAGTCGCGGTTGTTGCATCGTGAAAGATCTGGCCAAATTAGCAACGTTCGAGGTCGTGCCCTTATCAAGTGGTAAATCATGCGAAAGATGTTAATTCAATTACGTAAGATGGCCTGCGTGCCTTTTTTTTGGCCGACCTCGTATGAGTCGGTTTGTATCCTAGGCTATATATATATTATTTGCTATCGAGACTTTTAGGATTGGAGCTTATTATTTTTAGAGTTAGACGGACTATGAAGCGGCCATCTTAGCGTTCATCTTGTTTATTATTGTGAGATTTTCAATCAAGAAAATTACACCTTGGCGAGAGAATTCTTGTGATCGAGAGTTTACTAGCTATTGGTTTGAGGTCCGTCGGCGACGATGGATTGCGTGCTGGTGACGTTTACGCCGATGAGAGGTGCCTTGTTTGCCGAGGTATTGCTTGTCAGTTGTTGTTACCACAGTTTCAAATTGCGTATATCGCTTGCGTAATTGGAAACTTTGATCAGTGAAATTTAGTCGCGGTTGTTGCATCATGAAAGTTCGGGTCAAATTAGCAGTGCGTTCGAGGTCGTGCCCTTATCAGGTGGTATCAAATTACTGGGTTTCTCATGGTGCAATATTTTTTTGTTGATTGAAGATGTACGGCGACACTGACTATTTTGGCTACAAGTCCCAGAATGACAAGTTGAAGACACCAAAAATCAAAGGGTGGTTGCACAGTGATGCTACACCGGCGGAGTACAAATCATGGGAAAATAGGATGGAAGGTACGTTTGACAAGCGTGCTTCACAGGATCCTAATTTTGATGAGTTTATTGCTTTGGATATTGCATTAGAACGTGTGGATGATGAGTTGTATGAGTTATGGCGCCGGGAGAAACGGAAAAGGAAGTTACATTACTCGTCCACTATTTGGAAGGGTTTTTGAAATTTTTTGAGGGCTCAATTTTTACCTTCTCGTCACAAAAATATTGTGGTGCCCCACCTGACAACCATGGTGGCAGTTCCACTGGAGGCACACAGTGAAAAATTAAAGCCATGAAGCAGAATCCTAAAATTATTAAGGTGGTGGTGAAGGGTGTCAACAAGTCAGAGGCCCTGGTGACTACTCCAAATGAGAAGGAAAATATAGTACCTGGTGTTCACAAGGTTCCAGAGGCACATGTGGACATGACAATAAAAAAGGAAGCATCAGCACCAATGAATGTGTTGAGCATACAACTGAAGAGGGTACACAATGGCAACAATAATAAGGTGGATAAAGGGCAGCGGTGGAGTTTATTTCAGATTCAGTGCGACATCAATGGAACGGCGTGTAAATTGATTGTTGATGGAGGTAGCTGCACCAATGGGATCAGCAAGACATTGGTGGAGAAACTTGGCTTGTCCACATGGCGATATGATGAACCACATCATTTGTAATGGTTGAATAATTGTGGGCAGCTCAAAATTACACATAAGGTGCGTGTGCCGTTTAAAGTTGGACAGTATACTGATGAGGTGGAATGCGACGTTTTGCCATTAGAAGTTTGTGGTTTATTGCTTGGATGACCATGACAGTACGACCGCAATGCAACACATACCGGGAGAATGAATACGAAACAAATGACACTAAAGCCATTGGAAGAGACATCGATTTGCTCAGATGTCGTGCTGACAGTATGCAAAGAGAGAGTTTTGTATGGCAGCTCAAAACCGAGGACAATTTCCTTTCAAGAGAGGGAGGATGATGTGGCATGCCCTACTGCAAATATGACTAGTACACAGGTCATAGTGAGTATGCCAGTCATTGACAGGGGGTTGCAGGAGACTTCGACGGTCGTCGACAAAGGGGTGCAAACGGAGGATATTATGAATGATGCAGCAACAATGCATGTGGATGAGGCGGATGTTGGAAAGAAAGTTAACCGTGACAAGGATGAACAAATTATGAAGGAGATGACAAATCTTAGCAAAGGAAAGGGTCTGCTCCAGCACCTCTCGCGTCGCCTCCCACGCGGGCGGCTCGGGAGGCCACAGCCGCCACCGCCGCCTAGTTTCCATCCAGTGCCCTTATCCCCCCTCCCCCCCCCACCGCTACCGATGGTCGGCGCCGGGCAAAGCCCGTGCGTGCGACGGCGGTAGCGGAGGGTCTCTCCTCCCTCTCCCGGATCCGCGGCGGCGCGGGCGTCCTGATCCACGGGGTGCTGCCCTCCCGGCGGTGTGGCGGATCCCAGAGGCGACGGGCTCGCGGCGGTGCACGGGCGCCCAGATCCATGGGTGTGGGACTCCCGGCAGCATGCGGGCTCCCGGCGGCGGTGGGATCGGTCGACGGTGGGTTTGGGCGATGGCGTCGGCCGCGCGATGCAGGATCTCGTCGCTCGTGGTGGATCTCACCACTCCAGCCTTCGTGGAGGAACCTGGACCTGGGTGGCGGCCTCGTTAGGCATGGCGATGGCGCCCTCGGCTGGTGATGTTCGCGGGGGATGGGCGAACGACATCTTGACCGCGTGGGCGGTGAGTTCCTGGTGGATCTCCTCCGCGTTGCAGGCCTTCTCCCCTGCACTTGGTGGCTTATGATTGCACTCGTCGGCCCCGGTGCGTTCGCGGGGCCTGGAGAGGTGACATCGGATCGGAGAAAACTCTGGATGAGTCGTTCATCTCGACGGTGGTGACGACCAGGGTCGCCGTTCTCCTACTTGCAGGCGCCGTCGAGGTCCCTGCCCTCTACCCTGACCCCATGCCTGGGTGAAAACCCAAAAATCTCTTTAGATTGCGCGGCGGCGGCACTGCGTGTGTCGTACCCTTCTTGGAGGCGTTGCTTGGGGCATTTGGGTGCTCGGTTAGAGGAATTGCATGCGGAGGGGATGGGACCAGTGGTAGCAGGTGTTGTTCGCGACGGAGGAGCGGCGTGGCATCTGGCACGTCGACGTCGGCGGGTCTCAGCGGCATGGAGGATCGCGGTCTCGCCCGTGGGCGTGTTATGATGGACGAGCGTAGGATGGTGGCGTTGTCTGGCGTCCTGGTGGCGTTGATGGCAGCTAGACCAGGCAAGGTAGATCCAGCAGTACAACACTGAAGATGGATTGGTGGCAGGTGGATGCAGCGGCCTCATACCCGGCAGGCATCCTGTTTGAGGAGTGCGCCGGACTGGTGGGTGCCCATACCTAGCAGACGTCCTGGTTGGGACTTTAGGTCTTAGATGTTAGGTTTGGCTGCGAGGTCTGTTTGGTATTAGGCCTAGACTATCAGCATCCCTTCATCAACTGGATAGGAGTAGCGACACATGTTGCCTAAACGGTGGCTTTACTCTTACTGTTGTATGACTTTGTAAGGTCTTGTGTGAATAATTAATAAAATGACTGCATGCATGATCCAGATGCAGAGGCCGGGGGTCCTCCTTCTTTTTTAAAAAAACAAAGAAAAAGATGGAACCTTGCGTATTCTATGTGATGCAGGATTTATGCCAGTTATACAAAAAGAAAGAGTGCATGTTAAATGTGAGAGCGTTGCTGGTTTAAAGAAGACCATGCAAGTGCATGCACGCACAAAACTAGGAAAGATTTGTTTGTTTTCTAAGCAACGTGCAAAAGGATATTATGGATGCCTTTGGAGAAATAATGGGACGTGGAAACCATGAAGGAAAAATAGGAAGAGGAGCAGTATTCACGTACGTGCTACAGATACGTTTCCAAGTCAACCAACTGTGTACGTTTGGAAAAGAAAAATAAAAATAGAAGATCAGAACGTACACGCCAAGGATATCAGCTGCGGTGCAACAAATCATGCGAAGGATGTTAATTCAATTACGTAAGATGGCCTGCGTTTGTATCTTAGGCTATATATATTACTAGGATAATGCCCGTGTGTTGCAACGGGATATAAGTATTCCTCATGCATATATTACCTTCTGATTTACCTGCCCATATTAATGAAATTGTGTAAATAAATATTTATTTTCTTGTTCCCACGATTTACCTTATATTTGATAAGAAGTTTAGTAAGTAAATTAAAGTAAAATTGGTAAGTAAATTGAGGTGATTGATTATTATATGGGGAAGGTTGAACGAAGGACGTAAATGAAAGTGAAACATGAAATCTTATGTTTTTTTTAAGTTTTATTATATAGGTAATTGCCCATGCGGTGTACAAATATTTTGGATTGTGCAAGTATAGTCTGCATGCATACATCAAGCTTTTCAGAAAAATATAGTAGTCTTTCTAAAAATACTTCATAAGTCACTCTTCTTTGTCCACCCACTATCTCTATCTCTCCCACCCAAACATGCTAGTGCCGTCAATAGCGCATCCGGCACCCCCACGAAAGAACAGAAAATGCAATCTACACAAAACCGATGATGTAAACTGATGTAAAATTATGATCGTTGCAAGAAAATCACTTTGGAAATAACTTGAATGGAATAATGTAACAACCCTAAGCCGTTGAAATGCAGAGTGCAAGTTACAACTGCCTCAAATACATACTTATTTACATGAACATTATTTGTATGGATTGCAAAAGAAATATGTATTGTTGTAGAAAATAATCTATTTGGAACTGCTACTAAACTTCAGTCCTCTTTACTCCACCATAAATTTTATACACAACTAATCATGTAGAACAGAACAAGCATATCATCTTGTAGTTCTTAGTTGTAGAGGTGTATGCATGATGAACCAACAACTATAAAGTCTGCAGGCCATAGAGAGTAATGAACTGTGCTCAATGGTGAAGAAACTTGTAGTGCAAATTTTCCTATTAAATGACCTCTCGAATCCAATGTTGCTCGGTCCACTCGACTAAGTTGTGCTATATCAATAATCAAAAGAAATACATACTTGTTTTATCCATGGCAATCATCAAAAGCATGCTGATTTTCAAATATTAGTTAATCCAAAGAATATATCTTGTTCTCAACATCTCGTTATGGCTCCTTTCTTTCTTCCACTTGCTCCTTTCTTTCAGGGCTTGTTTAATCAATTTTTCCAAAAAACTATTAAATGGTCTTGATCTGAACCATTTTAATCGGTTAGTTTTTATTATTGTTGATCGATCTCCACATGTGATTGTGATTAATTAGTAGCTGCGATAAGCTGATACAGGCATACAGTAGGCCACATAGGAAAGCAGCATGCGCAGAAGGGCTTCCCTCGGCCGGCCTGGGGGCTCAGCTTCTCCATGCGTTAATGGAGGACATGGCAAGCGCAATTTTGACGACAAATCGACAGGGATGAGAATTAATGGAGAACATGGTCGACTACAGAATTATTTTCCAAACCCACAAATTTGTGTGAGTTGCAACCTCCATAAACAGAATGGTCTTGCTGTTGACTGAAGAGGGAGAGTAGCTATACCTGGTGCGGCTCTGCGGATTGTTCGAGTCCTCATCGGCGTTGACCACATCCGGAGCCTAGACAGCCACATGTTCGTGAAGCCCGTGTACACCATCCTGCTAACGCCACTGGAGCGGCGAGCTCGACGGTTGGGGAGAGGAGGACTCGACCATGAGGCGATAGAGGAACGGGAAGGCATCGCCGCTGCCCGCTGGTGGCGGAGGTGTGGTCCACCTGGCCCTCCATTGATTTTCTCCCCCTGGACCCTGCTTGCTTTGGACCTGGGACTGGGAGGTGGGAGCTGAAGACCACAGGATGTGAATTAGGCAATCTGAAAGAAATAAGCAGAGGTCGCGGCGTCGCAGATTGGCGCGGAGTGGCGCGACGTGGAGGTGGTCGACTGGAGACGGGCACGGCGGCATGGCGGGTCAAGAAGCGGAGATACATGCAGATATTGATTTCGACCAGCC
>NC_041393.1:133872811-133936958 GCF_002162155.2 Triticum dicoccoides | reverse complement strand
CGCTACGTTCTCAGTCCCTGCGCCCCTCAAGTCTGCCTCCCCCTGCTCCCTCGATCAGCCGCGCCGCGTTAGTACGTCGCCGTCGCCGCGCGCCATTCCAGGAGATCAAGGAGAAAAATGATGCAGGCTTAGAAGAGAGAAGAAACGGGTACCTCGCTTCCGCCGCCCACCGATGCTCGCCACTTGATCTCTCAGGCCACCACAGAAGAATAAGGTTTCTTCGGTGTAATCCTTGTCGATCTGAGGGTGCTCTGGAGATGCTCCACATCATGGCATCGTCTCCAGCTCTCCCCTCAAATGAGAAATTGCCGCTGGCGTCCAAGGGCGCAGGGTACAGGAGAGATTAGCGTCCATAATTGCCGTAAATTGAGATTGATTACCATACAGAAATTGATTGTTTTGCCAAACATAGATAGGAAGGAAATCTGGTCGAGGGGTGTGGGATAGCGAACGGGAAAGGATGGACGAAGGTGTGGGACGTAAGAGGGGATACGGAACCTTACGATTCTTTTAGGTAGTAGAGATTTGCTATCGAGACTTTTAGGGTTGGAGCTTATTTTCTTTAGAGTTAGACAGACTATGAAGCGGCCCTCTAGGCGTTCATCTTGTTTATTATTGTGAGATTTTCTATCAAGAAAATTACACCTTGGCGAGAGGATTCTTGTGATCGAGAGTTTACTAACTATTGGCTTGAGGTCCGTCGGCGACGACGGATTGCGTGCCGGTGACGTCTACACCGATGAGAGGTGCCTTGTTTGCAGAGGTATTGCTTGTCAGTTGTTGTTACCACAGTTTCAGGTTGCGTGTATCGCTCGCGTAATTGGGAATTTTTATCGGTGAAATTTAGTCGCGGTTGTTGCATCGTGAAAGATCGGGCCAAATTAGCAGCGCGTTCGAGGTTTTGTCCTTATCAGATTCGTTCAACAACAATGACTTCACTTTTTATAAGCCACCTTGGAGGTCCGCAAAGCTGCATATCAGTGATGGAGCCGCGTCGAGCTCGGGTGAGGAGGTGATCCGTCTTTTTTTTCTTTCGGTGGCTGCTGTGGTGGTGCCGAAGGCAGGCGACGGGTGTTGGTGTCAAATTCGGAGACGTTATTCTGTCTTTTCAGTTTTGTCATGTCGGTATTTACGTGACTTGTACTTTAATTTTTATGATATGAACTAGACACGTATTATCACGAAAAAAAATGTTGTGTCTAGCTACGATACATTCATGTATATGCGTCCTCTCGGTGTGCATACGTAGTGCGTACGTTTTCCAGCTTGCGGTCTCGCTGGCCAGCCCTCGTTGAACGGAGTGATTCAGCATGCGAGATGCACGGCTGGAGCAACATCCGCGTAGGACCTTGCACGCAGAACCCTTCCCAGCCACACACACGTAACGAGCGTGCGTACGTATACATGCTACACGCGGGCACTGCGGCTGGCGTTCAAACAAACGCACCAGCCGATCTCTCCCTTTTTATACATTCGCGAGGAGCCCGTCGATGGCCGTGAAACTCCATCCATCGTGAACTTCTACCTCTATTGGCTCTATATGTGCATCTCTATCACAAACAACACTATTGCTAAGTTGCAAAGCACATTAGTCCGACGATGCGGCGACCCAAGCTTGTTTCGGCGGTGATCATGATGGTCGTCACGGCGCTGATCCTCCTCATGCCAAGCTCGGCGCGGGTGTTGGGCGGCGAGGCCTTCTCCGGCGAGCCCGTCGTCGAGCTGTGCCGGCATTTGTATGGGCGGCGGCTTGGGGGAGGGCCAGGGCCGTCGTGTAGTACACACAGCCCACAAGGCGGCTGCCCACCGGCCGGCTGAGAGGCGGCACACAGACCGGCCGGGGCCTGAATGTGTGCGTTGGCCGATGTTAGCTCCTCCGTCCTTCATTTTGCACTTTTCAGCTATTTTGTTTAAATAAAAAATGGAACCATGTATACATATATAAAGTTTTGGTTAGTGCTGCACAGCACCCTTTGATCATTTTGTACGACCTTTTTCGTCCTATAAAACATGTTCCATCTTGAGCTTGTGCTTAGCTGATCCATCGATGCAGGTGAAGGAACCAGCATAGAACACTTGTACTACTTGGCCACCTTTGCGGAACAAAATACTCCCTTTATTTTTATTTACTCTGCATATTAGGTTTGACTGAAGTTAAACTTCATACAATTTGACCAAATTTATAGAAAAAAAATATGAACATTTACAATAGCAAATCTATATGATGTGAAAGTATATTCAATAATGAATCTAATGGTATTGATTTGTTATTGTATATGTTATTATTTCTATCTATAAACTTTGTCAAAGTTTACAAAGTTTGACTTTGAGCAAAGCTGAAATGCAGATTAAATAAAAACAGAGGAAGTATAATAAATAAAGAAGACTAATGAACACACGCCCGTCAGGTTCCGATCAAGTGCTTGGGCGTCCCGACTCCCCCTCTCTGTCCCACGCCTCCTAGGAGTAGGACCTTGCTCCTCCCTGCCTCCCTTCATCCCGGTCGCCACCCCACGTCAGAATCCTGCGCCATATGTGCTCCGCCGTCACGGGCAAGGGCCGAGGGGGTGACCTGCCATTCCCCGCTACGGCCAGTACGTGTTCCTTCTCCAGTCTCCATTGCAAGCGAGGGGCCGAGGGCGTCAAAGCTCTGGATCCGCCGGGCACTACACCTCCTAGCCGGCCGTGATGTCGAGCTGCAGGCCAAGGCAAGGCAAGGAGGTTAGGGGTTATGGGGTGGCCAAACTTTCTACTTCTACGAGTGTGCCAATCTCTCTGAATCCTGGACGGCTGAAACTGAAGTTCTGAACCGCAGAAGCTTTATGCGAAGAAACGTAACTGAAGTTCTGAAGCCAAAAAAAAGCAGTCACCGCCGCATATTATACCTGGCATTTGTGAAACGAGAGGAATCAACGCATTATTATTATGAAACAAAACCAGACAATACAAGCTAGCGAAGAGGCCCTCGTATAAAGCACATCTGGAGATAGCCGGATAACATAAATGCACGTGACTTCATTATCAACAAATAACATAGGTAGCCCCGAATACAACACCACCACACCTGCCCCCCCTCCCCCTCTGACACCTAGCTTCACGACAACGATTTCAAGAAGGAAACGATGCGAAGCATCGCCGCTCCTAAGTCAACGACACACAAAGGGTATTCACCTAGAATTCTGGCACAAGAGGAGAACCACAACAGCGTACTAAAGAGAAGAGCGAAACATGTAGGCGTCGCTGCCGTTGGTGCCAAAGCGCGGAGCTTTCGCTCGGCAGCTGATCCGTGCCGCCATGAGGCATCTAGGAAAACCACGACGAGCATAAGCCTTCAGATCCGAATTTGGTGTCACCACTGCCAACAATAGAGAGCGAGCTCAGGCCACCCGTGGCTACACCCCTCGCTGCCCCAGAAAATCAAGAAGCATAGCCACCACTACCGATATGCTGCCCGTCGGAGAGCCAACCATGCATATCACCATCTAGGGCTGCCGCCCTGGCATCGATGTCCAAGACACCGCCAACCCCCACTTCAAAGCACCAGTAGGGGTAGGAAAAGTAGATGCACCTTCTTCCACTTCTAGTCCGACATCACTCACCCAGTCTAGGTCAACACCTCCATGGTAGGAAACGACAAACATGCCTCCTTAGCCAGTTCCGATGGACCGAGGAGGGGGGCACGACCAGTGACTGCCGACGGTCGTCACAGAGCAATCCCCGACCGTTGCCTCTTACCTTGGCAAAGGCGAGCTCGCAGGACGCTAAGTTTGTGGCCTTTTGTGTTGGTCCGTCAGCCAACGAGCGATGTCACGACCTCCACCATCGCTCGTGGGCACCACATGGACCGATCCCAACCACACATACCGGGAGCGACAACCCCGGCCTGGCAATCCCAACCAGATGGGGAAACTATCGAGTCTTCAACTCAAGCATGCCAGCGATAGTGGTGAATGCTACAAACTATGCCAAGCCAAAACATGGGGATCCACTGCCATGGCTGGGAATGAAAAATTCAAGGTTTTGTTAAGTTTAACACCGATTCTGCTTTTTGTATCGAGCAAGGTACTAGTGATATGGCCGCGGTCCTCCGAGATGAAAAAGGCATATTCATTTGAGCTAGGTCTTGTGGAATTGAATATGTTGTTGATGCTCCAATTTCCAACGTGCGTACCCTCAGAAACGGCCTTATTCTCGCTGGTCAGTCGAGGTGCAATAGGATCATTGTTAACAGTGATTGTGTAAAAGTTGTTGAAGTTATGCAAAACGTAGGAAACTACATCGACACATCAACATCATCTATGAGGAGTGCACCACCGTAATTAGCTAAAGGTTTTAGTTCCATTTTCTTTTATCATTATCCTTGAGAAATTAGTTTTGGGGCTCATACTCTTGTTTGTAATGCAGAGCAACCTCAGTTGGTTGTCTGCCAAGGGGACCCCTATTTCTGCCCTTGATGCTCTATCAAACGATGTCAGATTATTAATAACATATTTGCTAAAGCATATGTAGATGAGATTTAATTATAGCACATCTAATATCTCAACCACATGATTTGAGCCTCAGGATTTGTGTTTTTGCGAGCGCAATATCGTCACTCGTCACACACAGGCCACGCGCTCCCATGCGTAGGTTGTTTTCTTTAAAATTGACATGTTGATCTCTATGGGCCTTCACTTTTAACTTAGCACGGGCCTGATGTCCACACCTGCATGCATGTGCATGCTTTTGTGGGAGGTTGTTGATGCATGCATCGAAAATCTGTTTCTGAGCTCAGGCTCAGTTGATCCTGATATCTACGCCGATGGTTCGCGTCAGGATCCATGCGTCTTTTTGTATTTCATGGTCGTATATGGCATTCCCTCACGCGTGGCAGCCGCGCATTTATTGAGACGGGGTGTTGCATCGCCGTTTGTGGAAGAGGGGCTAAATTTCGTGTTTTGACCCTTTTCGTGTACTTTAGCACGATCTGACCTTGGTCTGGAAAAATTTCGAGATTTGACCCTTTTGTTGCCGCTGCCGACCCTAGCGGTAGCGTTACACAGGCCTTTCCGCTCCACCTGGCGGTAGGTGCCCTGACGACGTCTGGCAGTTAACGGCCACTAACACGTGGCAAAGGGACCTTCCACCGCTGACCCTCGCGGTAGGCTCTAACATCCTACCGCCAAGAACATTGGCGGTAGGGTCCTGGATAAGGTTGTGAGGGGTGGGGGATGTGCTCCCCCACCCACTCATTCACCCCCATTCCTATTCTCCCTCTTTCGAGCTCAAGCTCTCTCCCCTCTTCTCCCCACCAAAGCACCCACTAGATCCCCTTCCATTGTTTGAGATTTGTTCGGTGGATCTGGGGCATTTGCATCACCCAAGGTACCTCTCCCACCCCCCTTCATTTGGTTGGTTGAAATCATGCATTTTTCTCATTTTGTTGGAAACCCTATTTCATGGTTTTGTTGTGGCGAAATCAATGTATATGATGCATTTAGGGTAATGTTTGTGCTTTGACAATGTATTGTGTGACAAGCATTGTTTGGGTATTAAGAACTATCATTTATGGTTTTGTAGGGTTAGGTTTAATGTTATGGTTAGGGTTAAGGTTAGGGTTAGGGTTATGCTTAAGTAAGTCCTTATGACGAACGTTATAGTAGTTACCTCTCGAATTGTAGGTCGATCTTGTCCTAGGGTTATAGTTTTTGTCAAGAGATGGTTAGGATTTTTGCCTTGGATGACTGTTATAGTAATCCCTCGACTTGTAGGATCCATCATCTTTGTTGAGACTTCTGCGGAGGCGGTGGCGAAGGGTGAACGTGCAGTCATTGAGGAAAAGATGGACCCGTGGGTCCAAGTCGTCGATGTGTTGAATGCGGCTTGTAGAGAATTTTCAAAGTATTATGTGTCCAAGTGCGACAATGACAAACTTAAGTTATACCAAGCTAAACAGAAAAACATAAGCAATCTCAAGAAGGAAGAGAAATTTCATAGACGTGCTCTTGCAAGGCAAATTGCATTGTGCGGAACAAGGGATGACGTGCATGAGATGGACTTAAAAACACTGGCCAGATCATTGACTGGCTAGTTAGGCAATCATCATCGGTGATACCTAGTCCGGCATCTCATTGGGCTTGGGTCCGTGAAAGAAATGATGTCAATTGTTGCAACCCGGGGTCGTATGACAAAGATGTCGTGTTGATGGACGAATAGAGGGGTTGAAACACATGATGTTGTAGTGTCATTTGGACTATAATGGCATGTACCCTTATAATTTATGTAACCTATGTCATTTGAACAAGTGAGAACATTATGTAACCTAGGTCATTCTAAATAAGTTATGCTTTGTGTTTATCTTGTATCATTTGATTTGAGTTTTGGTTTGTTCCATTTCATGTAGCATGGAAAAAATGACCCCGGCGGTGCAGATAGCATATCAGAAGTGTGAAGGAGAACGACGTCGTAGGATGCTGATGGAGCTTAGAAAATGGATTAAGAGTTGTGAAGACGCAAACGCGGCTATGAGTGATTTCAACAAGTATGTGTTCTGTGAGTTCCCTGAAGAGCTCGAGATAGAAAAATGGAAGATAGTTAATGAGTTGTAGGAGAAGGAAGATGAGTGTAGATGGACTTTGGCAATGGAGATAGCGTTCTCCGTAAGTATTGGTGAATTCGAGGAGGTGGACATGGCAAAGCCCGGGAAGATCATTGGATGGGAAATCAAACAAGGAGTTTCGGAGAATCCAACCCGACATGCTCGATGGGCCTGGTTTCGTGAGGAAAAGGGTTTGATGATCCATTGGGCGGGTTCTGCCGAGTATCAACCAAAGCTTAATCCAAAGCGTGCGGAACAAATCAAACGTATAAGGCGATTAGGGCCTACTTTCCGGCTTATTAGGGGCTCCTTTTCGGGTAGATGTCATTTGAAAATGTTCAGGGGCTATTTCCGGTGCAGAACACTTGTCATTTGAATATTTGGGCATTTGAAGCAATTATCTAAGTCATTTAAATTTGGTAGATGGAACTTGATGTAATGGACTTGATGTTTTGATGTTATTTTATGCATTTCCGTGGTATTTGATAGTGTCGATTGAACTTCATGTTGATTGAATATTCGGTATTTGGAAAAATGCTCTAAGTCATTTTCGTAGTAATGATGTAATGTCATTACATTGTATGGCTAAAAAAGAAAGGCAAAGACCACGGGCCAAAAAAGAAAGGGAAGGGAGTGGCAGGTTGGGTGGCCACCCTACCACCATCAACCATGGCGGTAGGGTGACCACCCCTACCGCCCAAAGAGGGACCGAATTGGTCACAGAACAGGCGTCACCCTACCGCCATGAACCTCGATGGTAGGGTGACCAACCCTACCGTAGAAAATGGAGCTGAGTCGGTCACAGTACATTTGCCCACCTTACCGCCGTGGTACCTAGCGGTAGGGTGGCCAACCCTGCCGCAGAACAGAGGAGTGATCCCGTCATAGAATAGTTCGGCACCCTACCGCCAAGCTGTCTGGCGGTAGGTCTTCAAATCCTACCGCCAACACTACTAGGAAAAGGCCTACTAATGGCGCACTGGTTTTGCCTACTAATGGCGCACTACCGGTGCGCCATTAGTAGCACGCCATTAGAATTTTTTACTAATGGCGCACCGCTGGTGCGCCATTAGTATCTGGTATACTAATGGCGCACCTGGCAGTGTGCCATTAGTATGTAACTCCATGCGCCATTAGTATGCCTCCCGGGGGCCTCCTCGAAACTGGTCGGGCACTTGTTCCCCTTGGGAAGACGTTCGTGCCAGAATGACATGTTCTCGTCGAAGCATGCGTTGGTCATTTTGTGTTTTACCTTCATCTCCAGAGCCATGAGCGTTACTTTCAGCCGGGTATCCTCGGGCCTGCATCCTTCATACAATGGAGTAACCGCGTCTATCTCCAGTTGATCCAGCTTGGCTTTCTCTCGGGCGGCAGCTCTTGCGTTATCCGTCTGCTTGCGAAGCAGCTCTTGAATATGAGGGTCCTGCACCCAGCCTCCATCGTCGTCTTCTCCGGCATCTTCTCTTCATGATCATGCCCTTCGTCTTGATCTTCCTCATCATCATGTACGACATCTTCTACATGATGATTGTGTACATCATCACCATCGTGATCATGTCCTGGAGATTCTTCGTCTTCTCGCCCGCCCTCGCCGCGGTGGTTGTCTTGTTGCCCTTCCTCATTTCTTGCCCGGCCCCCATGGACTGTTGGGGAACGTAGTAATTTCATAAATTTTCCTACGTACACGCAAGATCATGGTGATGGCATAGCAACGAGAGAGGAGAGTGTTGTTCATGTACCCTCGTAGACCTTAAGCGGAAGCGTTATGACAACGCAGTTGATGTAGTCGTACGTCTTCACGATCCGACCGATCCAAGTACCGAACGTACGGCACCTCCGAGTTCAGCACACGTTCAGCTCGATGACGTCCCCTGGGCTTCAATCCAGCGAAGTGTCGGGGATGAGTTCCGTCAGCACGACGGCGTGGTGACGATGATGATGTTCTACCGGCGCAGGGCTTCGCCTAAACTCCGCGACGATATGACCGAGGTGGAATATGGTGGAGGGGGGCACCGCACACGGCTAAGGAACGATCCGTAGATCAACTTGTGTGTCCATGGGGTGCCCCCTGCCCCCGTATATAAAGGAGTGGAGGAGGGGAGGGCCGGCCCTCTCTATGGCGCGCCCTAGGGGAGTCCTACTCCCAACGGGAGTAGGATTCCCTCTTTCCGAGTCCAACTAGGAGTCCTTCCATGTAGTAGGAGTAGGAGACAAGGAGGGGGAAGAGAGAAGGGAAGGAAGGAGGGGGTGCGGCCCCTCCCCTTAGTCCAATTCGGACTAGGCCATGGGGGGGCGTGCGGCCTGCCCTAGGCAGCCCCTCTCTCTTTCCCGTATGGCCCAATAAGGCCCAATACTTCTCCCCGGCGAATTCCCGTAACTCTCCGGTACTCCGATAAATACCCTAATCACTCGGAACCTTTCCGAACTCCGAATATAGTCGTCCAATATATCGATCTTTACGTCTCGACCATTTTGAGACTCCTCGTCATGTCCCCGATCTCATCCGGGACTCCGAACTCCTTCGGTACATCAAAACTTATAAACTCATAATAAAACTGTCATCGTAACGTTAAGCGTGCGGACCCTACGGGTTCGAGAACTATGTAGACATGACCTAGAACTATTCTCGGTCAATAACCAATAGCGGAACCTGGATGCCCATATTGGTTCCTATATATTCTACGAAGATCTTTATCGGTCAAACCGCATAACAACATACGTTGTTCCCTTTGTCATCGGTATGTTACTTGCCCGAGATTTGATCGTCGGTATCCAATACCTAGTTCAATCTCGTTACCGGCAAGTCTCTTTACTCGTTACGTAATGCATCATCCCGTAACCAACTCATTGGTCACATTGCTTGCAAGGCTTATAGTGATGTGCATTAGAGGGCTCAGAGATACCTCTCCGACAATCGGAGTGACAAAACTTAATCTCGAAATACGCCAACTCAACATGTACCTTCGGAGACACCTGTAGTACTCCTTTATAATCACCCAGTTACGTTGTGACGTTTGGTAGCACCCAAAGTGTTCCTCCGGTAAACGGGAGTTGCATAATCTCATAGTTACAGGAACATGTATAAGTCATGAAGAAAGCAATAGCAACATATTAAACGATCAAGTGCTAGGCTAATGGAATGGGTCATGTCAATCACATCATTCTCCTAATGATGTGATCCCGTTAATCAAATGACAACTCTTTTGTCCATGGTTAGGAAACATAACCATCTTTGATAAACGAGCTAGTCAAGTAGAGGCATACTAGTGACACTATGTTTGTCTATGTATTCACACATGTATTATGTTTCCGGTTAATACAATTCTAGCATGAATAATAAACATTTATCATGATATAAGGAAATAAATAATAACTTTATTATTGCCTCTAGGGCATATTTCCTTCAGTCTCCCACTTGCACTAGAGTCAATAATCTAGTTCACATCGCCATGTGATTTAACACCAATATTCACATCTGCATGTGATTAATACCCATAGTTCACATCATCATGTGATCAACACCCAAAGGGTTTACTAGAGTCAATAATCTAGTTCACATCGCTATGTGATTAACACCCAAAAGAGTACTAAGGTATGATCATGCTTTGCTCGTGAGAGAAGCTTAGTCAACGGGTCTGTCACATTCAGAGCCGTATGTATTTTGCAAACATTCTATGTCTTCAATGCTCTGCATGGAGCTACTCTAGCTTAATTGCTCCCACTTTCAATATGTATCCAGTTTGAGACTTAGAGTCATCTGGATTAGTGTAAAAGTTTGCACCGATGTAACTTTTATAACGAACTCTTTTATCACCTCCATAATCGAAAAACATCTCCTTAGTCCTTACTAAGGATATTCTTGACCGCTGTCCAGTGATCTACTATTAGATCAAAATTGTATTCCTTTGCCAAACTCAGAGCAAGGTATACAATATGTCTGGTTCACAGTATAGCATACTTTATAGAACCTATGACTGAGGCATAGGGAATGACTTTTCATTCTCTTTCTATTTTCTGCCATGGTCGGGTCTTGAGTCTTACTCAACTTCACACCTTGCAACACAGGCAAGAACTCCTTCTTTGACTGTTCCATTTTGAACTATTTCAAAAATTTATCAAGGTATGTATTCATTGAAAAATCTTATCAAGCGTCTTGATCTATCTATATAGATCTTGATGCTCAATGTGTAAGCAGCTTTATCGAGGTCTTTCTTTTAAAGAACTTCTTTCAAACACTCCTTTATGCTTTGCAGAATAATTCTACATTATTTCCGATCAACAATATGTCATTCACATATACTTATCAGAAATGTTGTAGTGCTCCTACTCACTTTCTTGTAAATACAGGCTTCACCGTAAGTCTGTACAAAACAATATGCTTTGATCAACTTATCAAAGCGTATATTCCAAGTCTGAGATGCTTGCACCAGTCCATAGATGGATTGCTGGAGCTTGCATATTTTGTTAGCACCTTTAGGATTGACAAAACCTTCTGGTTGCATCATATACAACTCTTATTTAATAAATCCATTAAGGAATGCAGTTTTGACATCTATTTGCCAGATTTCATAAAATGTGCCAATTGCTAACATGATTCGAACAGACTTTAAGCATCGATACAAGTGAGAAAATCTCATTGTATTCAACACCTTGAACTTGTCAAAAACCTTTTTGCGACAAGTCGAGCTTTCTAGATAGTAACACTACTATCAACGTCCGTCTTCCTCTTGAAGATCCATTTATTTTCTATGGCTTGCCGATCATCGGGCAAGTCCACCAAAGTCCACACTTTGTTCTCATACATGGATCCTATCTCAGATTTTATGGCCTCCAGCCATTTTGCGGAATCTAGGCTCATCATCGCTTCCTCATAGTTCGTAGGTTTATCATGGTCTAGTAACATGACTTTCAGAACAGGATTACCGTACCACTTTGGTGCGGACCGTACTCTGGAAGACCTACGAGGTTCTGTAGTAACTTGATCTGAAGTTTCATGATCATCATCATTAGCTTCCTCACTAATTGGTGTAGGAATCACTGGAACTGATTTCAGTGATGAACTACTTTCCAATAAGGGAGAAGGTACAATTACCTCATCAAGTTCTACTTTCCTCCCACTCACTTCTTTCGGAGAAACTGCTTCCCTAGAAAGGATCCATATTAGCAACGAATAACTTGCCTTCGGATCTGTGATAAGGTATATTATATGAATACGCACTTCTCTGATTTGGGTTCGAGCTTATCAAGTTGAAAACCTTTTTTCATATAAGTATCGCAACTCCAAACTTTAAGAAACGACAGCTTAGGTTTACTGCTAAACCATAGTTCATATGGTGTCATCTCAACGGATTTAGATGGTGCCCTATTAAACGTGAATGCAGCTGTCTCTAATGAATAACCCCAAAACAATAGTGGTAAATCAGTAAGAGACATCATAGATCGCACCATATCCAATAAAGTGCGATTACGACGTTCGGACACACCATAACATTGTGGTGTTCCAGGTGGCGTGAGCTGTGAAACTATTCCACTTTGTTTTAATTGAAGACCAAACTCGTAACTCAAATATTCGTCTCCGCGATCAGATCGCAGAAATTTTATTTTCTTGTTACGATGATTTTCCCACTTCACTCTGAAATTCTTTGAACCTTTCAACTATTTCAGACTTATGTTTCATCAAGTAGATATTCCCATATCTGCTCAAATCATCTTGTGAAGGTCAGAAAATAATGATACTTACCACGAGCATCAACACTCATTGGATCGCATACATCGGTATGTATTATTTCCAATAAGTCAGTAGCTCGTTCCATTGTTCTGGAGAACAGAGTTTTAGTCATCTTGCCCAAAAGGCACGATTCGCAAGCATCAAATGATTCATAACCAATTGATTCCGAAAATCCATCTTTATGGAGTTTCTTCATGCGCTTTACACCGATATGACCCAAACAGCAGTGCCACAAATAAGTTGCACTATCATTATTCACTTTGCATCTTTTGGCTTCAACATTATGAATATGTGTATCACTCTGATCGAGATCCAACAAACTATTTTCATTGGGTGTATGACCATTGAAGGTTTTATTCATGTAAACAGAACAACAATTATTCTCTGACTTTAAATGAATAATCGTATTGCAATAAACATGATCAAATCATATTCATGCTCAACGCAAACGCCAAATAACATTTATTTAGGTTTAACACTAATCCCGAAAGTATAGGGAGTGTGCGATGATGATCATATCAATCTTGGAACCACTTCCAACGCACATCGTCACTTCACCCTCAACTAGTCTCTGTTTATTCTATAACTCCTGTTTCGAGTTACTAATCTTAGCAACCGAACAAGTATCAAATACTCAGGGGCTACTATAAACACTAGTAAGGCACACATCAATAACTTGTATATCAAATATACCCTTGTTCACTTCGCCATCCTTCTTATCCACCAAATATTCAAGGCATTTCCGCTTCCAGTGACCATTTCCTTTGCAGTGTAAGCACTCAGTTTCAGGCTTTGGTCCAGCTGTGGGCTTCTTCGCGGGAGTGACAACTTGTTTGCCATTCTACTTGAAGTTTCCCTTTCTTTCCCTTTGCCCTTTTCTTGAAACTAGTGGTCTTGTCAATCATCAACACTTGATGCTCTTTCTTGATTTCTACCTTCGTTGATTTCAACATCACGAAGAGCTCGGGAATCGTTTTCGTCATCCCTTGCATACTATAGTTCATCATGAAGTTCTAGTAACTTAGTGATGGTGACTAGAGAATTCTGTCAATCACTATCTTATCTGGAAGATTAACTCCCACTTGATTCAAGCGATTGAAGTACCCAGACAATCTGAGCACATGCTCACTAGTTGAGCGATTCTCCTCCATCTTTTAGCCATAGAACTTGTTGGAGACTTTATGTCTCTCAACTCGGGTATTTGCTTGAAATATTAACTTCAATTCCTGGAACATCTCATATGGTCCATGACGTTCAAAACGTCTTTGAAGTCCCGATTCTAAGACGTTAAGCATGGTGCACTAAACTATCAAGTAGTCATCATATTGAGCTAGCCAAACGTTCATAACGTCTGCAGCTGCTCCTGCAATAGGTCCGTCACCTAGCGGTGCATTAAGGACATAATTCTTCTGTGCAACAATGAGGATAAACCTCAGATCACGGATCCAATCCGCATCATTGCTACTAACATCTTTCAACACAATTTTCTCTAGGAACATATCAAAATAAACATATGAAAGCAACAACGCAAGCTATTGATCTACAACATAATTTGCAAAATACTATGAGGACTAAGTTCATGATAAATTTAAGTTCAATTAATCATATTACTTAAGAACTCCCACTTAGATAGACATCCCTCTAGTCCTCTAAGTGATTACGTGGTCCATATCAACTAAACCATGTCCGATCATCACGTGAGATGGAGTAGTTTCAATGGTGAACATCACTATGTTGATCATATCTACTATATGATTCACGTTCAACCTTTCGGTCTCCGCGTTCCGAGGCCATATCTGTATATGCTAGGCTCGTCAAGTATGACCTGAGTATTCCGCGTGTGCAACTGTTTTGCACCCGTTGTATTTGAACGTAGAGCCTAGCACACCCGATCATCACGTGGTGTCTAAGCACGAAGAACTTTCGCAACGGTGCATACTCAGGGAGAACACTTCTTGATTATTAGTGAGAGATTATCTTAAAATGCTACCGTCAATCAAAGCAAGATAAGATGCATAAAGGATAAACATCACATGCAATCAATATAAGTGATATGATATGGCCATCATCATCTTGTGCTTGTGATCTCCATCTTCGAAGCACCATCATGATCACCATCGTCACCGGCGCGACACCTTGATCTCCATCGTAGCATCGTTGTCGTTACACCATCTATTGCTTCTACGACTATCGCTACCGCTTAGAGATAAAGTAAAGCAATTACAGGGCGTTTGCATTTCATACAATAAAGCAACAACCATATGGCTCCAGCCAGTTGCCGATAACTTCGGTTACAAAACATGATCATCTCATACAATAAAATATAGCATCACATCTTGACCATATCACATCACAACTTGCCCTACAAAAACAAGTTAGACGTCCTCTACTTTGTTGTTGCAAATTTTACGTGGCTGCTACGGGCTTAGCAAGAACCGTTCTTACCTACGCATCAAAACCACAACGATAGTTCGTCAAGTTAGTGTTGTTTTAACCTTCGCAAGGACCGGGCGTAGCCACACTCGATTCAGCTAAAGTGAGAGAGACAGACACCCGCCAGCCACCTTTAAGCACAAGTGCTCGTAACGGTGAAACCAGTCTCGCGTAAGCGTACGTGTAATGTCGGTCCGGGCCGCTTCATCTCACAATACCGCCGAACCAAAGTATGACATGCTGGCAAGCAGTATGACTTGTATCACCCACAACTCACTTGTGTTCAACTCGTGCATATAACATCAACGCATAAAACCTAGGCTCGGATGCCACTGTTGGGGAACGTAGTAATTTCATAAATTTTCCTACGTACACGCAAGATCATGGTGATGGCATAGGAACGAGAGAGGAGAGTGTTGTCCACGTACCCTCGTAGACCGTAAGCGGAAGCGTTATGACAACGCGGTTGATGTAGTCATACGTCTTCACGATCCGACCGATCCAAGTACCGAACGTACGGCACCTCCGAGTTCAGCACACGTTCAGCTCGATGACGTCCCCCGGGCTTCAATCCAGTGAAGTGTCGGGGATGAGTTCCATCAGCACGACGGCGTGGTGATGATGATGATGTTCTACCGGCGCAGGGCTTCGCCTAAACTCCGCGACGATATGACCGAGGTGGAATATGGTGGAGGGGGGCACCGCACACGGCTAAGGAACGATCCGTAGATCAACTTGTGTGTCCATGGGGTGCCCCCTGCCCCCGTATATAAAGGAGTGGAGGAGGGGAGGGCCGGCCCTCTCTATGGCGCGCCCTAGGGGAGTCCTACTCCCACCGGGAGTAGGATTCCCTCTTTCCTAGTCCAACTAGGAGTCCTTCCATGTAGTAGGAGTAGGAGACAAGGAAGGGGAAGAGAGAAGGGAAGGAAGGAGGGGGTGCGGCCCCTACCCTTAGTCCAATTCGGACTAGTCCATGGGGGGGCGCGCGGCCTGCCCTAGGAAGCCCCTCTCTCTTTCCCGTATGGCCCAATAAGGCCCAATACTTCTCCCCGGCGAATTCCCGTAACTCTCCGGTACTCCGATAAATACCCGAATCACTCGGAACCTTTCCGAACTCCGAATATAGTCGTCCAATATATCGATCTTTACATCTCGACCATTTTGAGACTCCTCGTCATGTCCCCGATCTCATCCGGGACTCCGAACTCCTTCGGTACATCAAAACTTATAAACTCATAATAAAACTTTCATCGTAACGTTAAGCGTGCGGACCCTATGGGTTCGAGAACTATGTAGACATGACCTAGAACTATTCTCGGTCAATAACCAATAGCGGAACCTGGATGCGCATATTGGTTCCTACATATTTTACGAAGATCTTTATCGGTCAAACCGCATAACAACATACGTTGTTCCCTTTGTCATCGGTATGTTACTTGCCCGAGATTTGATCGTCGGTATCCAATACCTAGTTCAATCTCGTTACCGACAAGTCTCTTTACTCGTTACGTAATGCATCATCCCGTAACCAACTCATTGGTCACATTGCTTGCAAGGCTTATAGTGATGTGCATTACCGAGAGGGCCCAGAGATACCTCTCCGACAATCGGAGTGAGAAAACCTAATCTCGAAATACGCCAACTCAGCATGTACCTTCGGAGACACCTGTAGTACTCCTTTATAATCACCCAGTTACGTTGTGACGTTTGGTAGCACCCAAAGTGTTCCTCCGGTAAACGGGAGTTGCATAATCTCATAGTTACAGGAACATGTATAAGTCATGAAGAAAGCAATAGCAACATACTAAACGATCAAGTGCTAGGATAACGGAATGGGTCATGTCAATCACATCATTCTCCTAATGATGTGATTCCGTTAATCAAATGACAACTCTTTTGTCCATGGTTAGGAAACATAACCATCTTTGATAAACGAGCTAGTCAAGTAGAGGCATACTAGTGACACTATGTTTGTCTATGTATTCACACATGTATTATGTTTCCGGTTAATACAATTCTAGCATGAATAATAAACATTTATCATGATATAAGGAAATAAATAATAACTTTATTATTGCCTCTAGGGCATATTTCCTTCATGGATGACTTCATAGTCATCTTCATCACCTTGCCACCGATAGGCATCCATGAAACCACGCAAGAGCAGGTGGTCCCGCACCTGCCCGGAATCCGGGTCCGCAATAAGGCTCTTCAGCTTGCATCTTCGACACGAACATCTTATCTCCGTCTCGTTCTTTTGAAGCATCTCGGCCTTCGCGGAGCTCAAAAACCTCTTCACGATGCCTTCGGTCATCGTGCGGACCATGGTCGCCTGCGGGATAGAGCAAAACAATATTTTAGAACCAAGAAAAAATTTGGTATGACCTTCCCTAAAAATAGGACCAAAAAGAATGCATAGTGCCAAAATTCTCGCTGAAACGGAAATGAATCAACATTCCGGCAAAATATTGGCAACTATCGCATTTCAAATACCGGTACCTGCAAACACAAACATATATGCAACACCACAAACACAAGCAACACCACAAACATACATAGATCTAGCTAGGCCACAAAAAGTGCATGTGCACGTTGTTGGAGCGAGCTAGGGAGAAAAAAAGTAGATCTACAACATGAAGATAGCTTTCCCCTTACTTACCTATCAAAAAAAGGCAATTTCACCACTTAATTTTGATGAATCTATGGTGCAAATGAGGTGAGGAGGAGGAGGCAGCCGACAAGCTTAGAGAAGGAGGTGGGGGGAATGAAGTGGGGAAAGTGAGTGTGTAGGTGTGGCTGTCCAAAAATATCTAGCTGGTCCCAGGTTACTAATGGCGCACCACTAAGCCATGCACCATTAGTAACCCAACATACTAATGGCGCACCACAGTGACATGCGCCATTAGTAGTTTTGCAAAAAAGTAAAAAAAAATTATGATAATGGCGCACCTTGGCACAGTGCGCCATTAGTAGTTTAAACTACTAATGGCGCACTTTGGCATAGTGTGCCATTAGTAGGTTTGCAAAAAAGTAAAAAAAAATTATATACTAATGGCGCACTGTCTTGGTCATGCGCCATTACTAGTTCTAACTAGTAATGGCGCACTTTGCCATCCATGCGCCATTAGTTTGTATGGAAAAATGGGAAAAAATCAATAGTAGTGGCGCACCGTGAGCATGGCACGAGCAACCGGTGCACCATTAGTATATAGTAGTGGCGCACTACTTACCTGGTGCGCCATTAGAATCAGTCCTATCTATAGCCCTTTTCCTAGTAGTGCAAGGAGTCAAGTGGTAGGGGGGCAAAGTAGAGTTTGCTCTGTTTTTCATCATTTTCATCATTTCAGATAGGCCAAACAAGTCACAACAACATCACAACAAATGTAGTTCGTGACATAGTTTCATCACAAGTTTCCAAATCAAAGACATAGTTCATGTCAGGTTTCACAAATAAAGTACATAGTTCATCATAAGTTTCACAAATCAAAGACATAGTTCATCACAGGTTTCTCGAATCGAAGGGATAGTTCATGACAAGTTTCTTGAATTGAAGGCATAGTTCATGACAAGTTTCTCGAAACGAAGTTGTTATGGGTCACACGAGGCCATTTTCCTTTCTTGACGCATGCCTCATCCTCATTTTGGGCTTCACGAGCCCTTGCAAGCTTTCTTACTATCTCCTCTCCACGAGCACTCTTCTCCTTGCGTACCCTCTCCTCCTGACGCTTCTTTCGCTCCATCTTCTCCTTTTCACGATGCTCTTCATCCAAGCCTCTCTGAAATGCTTCTTTCAAACTCGATGTTGATCTTTTTTAACATCTTCTGGCACATCTTGATCTATCCATGTGAAGTAATTACAAAGTGGAGGCGGCGACTATGTAGGAAGTAAGAATAAATTTGATCATTAGTAAGGTAGGTTCAAGTTGAAGCAACGATTGTATACTCTTTGAACTTTAACCACTTACTAGCGGTACATCATAGGCGTGAGTTGGACGAGGACGATCATATGCATAGTTGGGACAAACAAAATATCTTCTTCCTTCTATCCATGATTTCTTGCGGTCGGTGGATACCTTAAGTTTGCAAACATCTCCACACTAGCATGATGGAGTTCTCATATCTTTGTCCTTCACCTTATCCAACTTGGCGTTTGTCCACTTGTCCGGCATGTCCTCGCAGTTAGCACACGAGGCCTCATCATGGAACCGGAAGAAGCCATGCCTAGAAAGAAAAATTTGGTTGTTAGTAAAGTAAATAAACATGCATATATGCAAGAAAAACAAAAAACAAGACCGAATTAAGCCAATAAATTTAATTACCGTTCATATTATTTCAACCATCTGGGTTAAGCAAGATGCCAATAGGCCTTCCTCTACCAACCCTTCTCGTCCTACGACCACGACCACCGACTCCTCTAAGACTCGACCATCCTCCACGCCCTCCAATAGTGCCTCCTCGTCCACTACCGCTAATATCCGTCTGTCCTCCACGTGCACCAATACTGCCTCCTGGTCCTCTGCGGCCAACACTCCTACCTCCTCGTGTGCCACCGAAACCTCCTCTTTGGGCACCCATTTGACTAGTGGGATTCAGAGTGTTGGCATCGACCCGTGGCTTTTTGGTGCATTTCCTAACATTGTGTCCCGGCTTGTCACATTGACCACAACTGTTGATCTCCGGTGCCTCCATGAAATGGCCACTACCAAATTGTTTCATTCCGGTGTATCCTGCTAGATCATCCATGTCACCCATAAACCTCTTCTTTCTTCTTCTTCCCTTTGTAGGCACCATGAGTTCGGGGTCGGGGATGATGTGTGGCCCATCATACTCAGGCCACTGTGACTGATCGAGGAAGGGATGAAACCTAGGAGCCCATGTCAACCTCGTTTGTTCCAATGTGAACTCATGTAATTGCACGGTGGTACCATCGCATACGTTCAAGTTTCTGAACCTTGCGGTGGTCATCACATGCAAGCAAGGCCAATGATACTTGTGAGGTCTCTCACACTGACACCACTGGGTCTTGAGGCGCACGTCATACGCAACTCCACCGTATGTCAAGCCATCCATTGTTGTGCCACCCGGCTCAACGACTTGGTAGATTTGTTCTTTTTCATTGAAACTCATGATTTGTTGACGCGAGGACTTGCGCGCTTGATGCTTCAATCAATCCTCAACTTTGAAGGGAAAGTCCATTTTCTCACCTATCCATTTGGCGGTGACTTCGGAATGCTTAGAAAATACTCGTTGAGCTTGAAGAAAGTATATTTCACTATTGCAGTCACCGGCAAGGAACGGACACCCTTGAGCACATTGTTGAAGCATTCCACCATGTTACTTTTCATATCTCCGTATCGGAAACCTCCTTCGTCCTAAGCACATGACTGATACGTCTCCAACGTATCTATACTTTATGAAGCATTCATGCTATTATATTATCTGTTTTGGATGTTTATGGGCTTTATTATACACTTTTATATTATTTTTGGGACTAACCTATTAATCGGAGGCCCAGTCCAAATTGTTGTTTTCTTGCCTATTTCAGTGTTTCGAAGAAAAGGAATATCAAACGGAGTCCAAACGGAATGAAACCTTCAGGAGAGTTATTTTTGGAACGGAAGCAATCCAGGAGACTTGGAGTGCACGTAAGGGAAGCAACGAGGAAGCCACGAGGCAGGGAGGCGTGCCCTACCCCCCTGGGCACGCCCCCCACCCTCATGGGCCCCTCGTGGCTCCCCTGGCCGACTTCTTTCACCTATATATGTCCATATACCCTAAAAACATCGAGGAGCATAATAGATCGAGAGTTTCGCTGCCACAAGCCTCTGTAGCCACCAAAAACCAATCGGGACCCTATTCCGGCACCCTGCCAGAGGGGTGCTACCCCTTGAGCACTGTGTTGGATTTCCCCGAAGAGGAGAGGATGATGCAGCAAAGTAGCGTAAGTATTTCCCTCAGTTTTTGAGAACCAAGGTATCAATCTAGTAGGAGGCCACGCACAAGTCACTCGTACCTACACAAAACGATAGCTCCTCACAACCAACGTGATTAGGGGTTGTCAATCCCTTCACGATCACTTACGAGAGTGAGATCTGATAGAGATGATAAATAATATTTTTGGTATTTTTGGTATATAGATGCAAAGTGAAAAGTAAAAGGCAAAGTAAAAACAAAGCAAGTATTAAAATAATGGAGATTGATATTATGAGAATAGACCCGGGGGCCATAGGTTTCACTAGTGTATTCTCTCAAGAGCATAGATATTCTATGGTGGGTGAACAAATTACTGTTGAGCAATTGACAGAATTGAGCATAGTTATGAGTATATCTAGGTATGATCATGTATATAGGCATCACGTCCAAGACAAGTAGACCGAAATGATTCTGCATCTACTACTATTACTCCACTCATCGACCGCTATCCAGCATGCATCTAGAGTATTAAGTTAAAAACAGAGTAACGCCTTAAGCAAGATGACATGATGTAGAGGGATAAATTCATGCAATATGATAAAAACCCCATCTTGTTATCCTCGATGGAAAAAATACAATACGTGCCTTGCTGCCCCTTTTGTCACTGGGAAAGGACACCGCAAGATTGAACACAAAGCTAAGCACTTCTCCCATTGCAAGAACTACCAATCTAGTTGGCCAAACCAAACGGATAATTCGAAGAGACTTGCAAAGATAACTAATCATACATAAAAGAATTCGGAGAAGATTCAAATATTATTCTTAGATAAGCTGGATCATAAACCCACAATTCATCGGTCTCAACAAACACACCGCAAAAAGAAGATTACATCGAATAGATCTCCACGAGAGAGGGCGAGAACATTGTATTGAGATACAAAAAGAAGAAGAAGCCATCTAGCTACTAGCTATGGACCCGAAGGTCTGAAGTAAACTACTCACACTTAATCAAAGGGGCTATGGTGTTGATGTAGAAGCCCTCAGTGGTGGATGCCCCCTCCGGCGGAGCTCCGGAACAGGCCCCAAGATGGGATCTCGTGGATACAGGAAGTTGCGGCGGTGGAATGAGGTTTTTGGCTCCTGTTCTGATCGTTTGGGGGTACGTAGGTATATATAGGAGGAAGGAGTACGTCGGTGGAGCAATAGGGGGCCCACGAGGCAGGGGGCGCGCCCTAGGGGGGGCCCACCCTCGTGACCGCCTCTTCTGTGCCTTGGCGTAGGGTCCAAGTCTCCTGGATCATGTTCGGTGAGAAAATCACGTCTCCGAAGGTTTCATTCCGTTTGGACTCCATTGATATTCCGTTTCTTCGAAACACTAAAATAGGCAAAAAAACAACAATTCTGGGCTGGGCCTCCGGTTAATAGGTTAGTCCCAAAAATAATATAAAAGTGGAAAATAAAGCCCATTATAGTCCAAAACAGTAGATAAAGTAGCATGGAGCAATCAAAAATTATAGATACGTTGGAGACGTATCAAGGGGGGTCCTTCACCGGTGGCCATCTTCATCATCCTAGCACTCTCCATGATGAGGAGGGAGTAATTCACCCTCGGGGCTGAGGGTATGTACCAGTAGCTATGTGTTTGATCTCTCTCTCCCGTGTTCTTGAGGTGATACGATCTTGATGTATCGCGAGCTTTGCTATTATAGTTGGATCTTATGATGTTTCTCCCCCCTCTACTCTCTTGTTATGGATTGAGTTTTCCCTTTGAAGTTATCTTATCGTATTGAGTCTTTAAGGATTTGAGAACACTTGATGTATGTCTTGCCGTGCTTATCTGTGGTGACAATGGGATATTCACGTGATCTACTTGATGTATGTTTTGGTGATCATCTTGCGGGTTCAATGAACTTATGCATAGGGGTTGGCGCACATTTTCATCTTGACTCTCCGGTAGAAACTTTGGGGCACTCTTTGAAGTACTTTGTGTTGGTTGAATAGATGAACCTGAGATTGTGTGATGCATATCGTATAATCATGCCCACGGATACTTGAGGTGACATTGGAGTATCTAGGTGACATTAGGGTTTTGGTTGATTTGTGTCTTAAGGTGTTATTCTAGTACGAATTCTATGATAGATCAAACGGAAAGAATAGCTTCGTGTTATTTTACAATGGACTCTTGAATAGATCGATCAGAAAGGATAACTTTGAGGTGGTTTCGTACCCTACCATAATCTCTTCGTTTGTTCTCCGCTATTAGTGACTTTGGAGTGACTCTTTGTTGCATGTTGAGGCATAGTTATATGATCCAATTATGTCATTATTGTTGAGAGAACTTGCACTAGTGAAAGTATGAACCCTAGGACTTGTTCCTAAGCACTGCAATACCATTCGTGCTCACTTTTATCATTAGTTACCTTGCTGTTTATATATTTTCAGATTAAAAAACCTATATCTACCATCCATATTGCACTTGTATCACCATCTCTTCGCCGAACTAGTGCACCTATACAATTTACCATTGTATTGGGTGTGTTGGGGACACAAGAGACTCTTTGTTATTTGGTTGCAGGGTTGCTTGAGAGAGACCATCTTCACCCTACGCCTCCCACGGATTGATAAATCTTAGGTCATCCACTTGAGGGAAATTTGCTACTGTCCTACAAACCTCTGCACTTGGAGGCCCAACAACGTCTACAAGAAGAATGCTGCGTAGTAGACATCAAGCTCTTTTTTGGCGCCGTTGCCGGGGAGGTGAGTGCTTGAAGGTATATCTTTAGATCTTGCAATCGAATCTTTTAGTTTCTTGTTTTATCACTAGTTTAGTTTATAAAATAAAACTAAAAATGGAATTGAGTTTGCCTCATACGCTTCATCTTTTTAATATCTTTTGTGAGAATGATGGAAAGGAAAATAGTGCTCAATTTCTAGAAGAAGAATGCATTAAAATGTTTGGTACTAGATCTTTGTATGATGAGCATGATTGCAATGTTGTTAGTATGAATTCCTTGAATGTCCATGATGCTAATGATATGCAAAGCCACAAGCTTGGGGAAGATATGTTTGATGAAGATGATAGTTTTTGTCCCCCAAGTTTTGATGAGAAAATTTATTATGATGAAAGGATGCCTCCTATTTATGATGATTATTGTGATGATACGTATGCCTTAAAGAATAAACTTGCTTATGTGGAGAATAGTAAAATTTCTATCCAAGTAGATCATCAAAAGAATGCTTTATGTGCTGCTTATATTTTTGAATTCATTCATGATGCTACTGAAAATTATTATGAGGGAGGAACATATGCTTGTAGGAATTGCAATAATATCAAGTTTCCTCTCTATGTGCTTAAAATCTTGAAGTTATGCTTGTTTTGCCTTCCTATGCTAGTTGATTATTGTTCCCATATGTTGTTTGCTCACAAAATCCCTATGCATAGGAAGTGGGTTAGGCTTAAATGTGCTAGTCATATGCTTCATGATGCTCCCGTTATGTTTCAATTCTCATCTTTTATGTGAGCATCATTGTCATCATCATGCCTAGCTAGAAAGGCGTTAAAGAAAATGCGCTTGTTGGGAGATAACCCAATATTTACCCTTTCTATTTTTGTTTGTTCGCATGATTATGCTACTGTAGTAATCATGTTTTATAGCTTTTGTTTCAATAAAGTGCCAAGTAAGACCTTTAGGATAGCTTACGGTGATAGTTATGTTGATCCTGCTGAAAATCAGAAACTTTTGCACCCAGTAAATTAGTTTTGATAATTCACAGAAATGTTCTTATGATCTGATATTTTTTCTCTGGATTGGCACACAAATTTCTCAGGTTTTCCTAATTTGGTAGGATTTTTGGAGTTCCAGAAGTATACGTTTGATACAGATTACTACAGACTGTTCTGTTTTTGACATATTCTGTTTTCTATGAATTGTTTGCTTATTTTGATGAATCTATGAGTAGTATTGGAGGGTATGAACCATAGAGAAGTTGGAATACAGTATATATTACACCAATATGAATTTATAATGGGTTCACAACAATATCTAAGTGGTGGTTTTATTTTCTTATACTAACGGAGCTTACAAGTTTTCTGTTGAGTTTTGTGTTGTGAAGTTTTCAAGTTTTCGGTAAAGATTCGATGGACTATGGAATAAGGTGTGGCAAGAGCCTAAGCTTGGGGATGCCCAAGGCACCCCAAGGTAATATTCAAGGACAACCAAGAGCCTAAGCTTGGGGATGCCCCGGATGGCATCCCCTCTTTCGTCTTCATTCATCGGTAACTTTACTTGGAGCTATATTTTTATTCACCACATGATATGTGTTCTGCTTGGAGCGTCATTTTGTTTTATTTTGTTTTGCTTGTTGTTCGAATAAAATACCAAGATCTGAAATTCTTAAATGAGAGAGAGTCTTCACATAGCTACATAATTATTTAACTACTCATTGATCTTCACTTATATCTTTTTGGAGTAGTTTGTCATTTACTCGTGTGCTTCACTTATATCCTATGAGTAAATAGTTGAATGAGTTGAATTTCATAAATCTGAAATTATATTATGGTAAATGGTTGCATGAAAGAATATTGAAGTAAGAGAGATTTCACATATAAATTTACTATCTTAGACATCTTCTATGATTGTGAGCCCCATTAATTATTTTCAAACCTGAGCAAATTAGTTGAAGTTGGACAAGGAAGACAACGTAATGAGTTATGCTTGGGTATATTTGTATAGAAGTTATATTGTTATAGATCCTCCAACTTGTGGTGCTTGATTTTTAGAATCATTTGTTAGCGAAAATATCTGTACTAAGCGGGAATACTGTTTGTGCATCCAAATCCCTTGAACCAAGTTTCTTCCATGAGTGTCCACCATACCTACCAATATGCGGTATTTACCTGCCATTCCAAGTAAATTTGCATGTGCCAAACTCTAAACCTTCAAATAATAATCTGTTTTATATGCCCGATTCGCTCATGTAGCGACTAGGGGCTGTCAGTATCTTCCATGCTAGGTGGGTTATTCTCATGATGAGTGGACTCCGCTCATCATTCACGAGAAAAATGGCTGGTAACTGGGATGCCCAGTCCCATGATCAAAAGATCAAAATCAAATCAAAATAATTGCAAACAAAACTCCCCCAGGATTGATGTTAGTTGGAGGCACTAGTTGTTTCAGGCAAGCCATGGATTGATGATTGTTGGTGGAGGGGGAGTAAAAAATTTACCATTCTGTTTGGGAACCGCCTATAATGTATCAAGTATGGAAGAAACTGGGAACCCTTGGTTGTTATGTTGACAATGAAAATATACTGCTCAAAATATTATTTATCTCTATTTCAAAATCGAGCTCTGGCACCTCTACAAATCCCTGCTTCCCTCTGCGAAGGGCCTATCTTTTACTTTTATGCAAGAGTCAGTAGTATTCATTCTCATTCCTACCCACTCTTTAGTTGGCAAGCATCGTGTGATGGGGAAAGATCTAAGCATATATGGCCATTCAAATATTTGATCATGAATTATTATTGTTGACAATTATCTATATGATAATAAAGTTGGGAGGCGAAACATTATGCCCCTATCTTTCTCTGTGTTCGATCGATGCTATTTGTTCTAAAAATATGCTTTGAGTGGTAGCAATCATGGAAGACTATATGATATTTGAGTATGTGGGATTTGCTAAATCAAAGCTCTGACATAGACCCTTCCCAAAAATAAGATGAATTGCAATTGTTTGATGACTGAGAATGAAGTTTGCTAGTTTGCTAGAAAGTTTATGGTCTATGCTTTAACATCTGAATAGCTTGTTACTTGATCATGAGAAATTTTATGAGATGAGCTACTGTTATGACATATAATCATGCTAGAAAAGGTGATTGAAATTATCATTGATCAAACTTATGCACCTGCTAGCATTCACACTTCATAAATTATTTCTTTTATCATTTACCTACTCGAGGACGAAAAGGAATTAAGCTTGGGGATGCTGATACGTCTCCAACGTATATATAATTTATGAAGCATCCATGCTATTATATTATCTATTTTGGATGTTTATGGGCTTTATTATACACTTTTATATCATTTTTGGGACTAACCTATTAACCGGAGGCCCAGCCAAAATTGTTGTTTTCTTGCCTATTTCAGTGTTTCAAAGAAAAGGAATATCAAACGGAGTCCAAACGGAATGAAACCTTCGGGAGAGTTATTTTTGGAACGGAAGCAATACAGGAGACTTGGAGTGCATGCAAGGGAAGCAACAAGGAAGCCACGAGGCAGGGAGGCACGCCCTACCCCCCTGGGCGCGCCCCCACCCTCGTGGGCCCCTCGTGGCTCCCCTGACTGACTTCTTTCGCCTATATATGTCCAAATACCCTAAAAACATCGAGGAGCATAATAGATCGAGAGTTCCGCCGCCGCAAGCCTCTGTAGCCACCAAAAACTAATCGGGACCCTGTTCCGGCTCCCTGTCGGAGGGGGATCCTTCACCGATGGCCATCTTCATCATCCCGGCACTCTCCAAGACGAGGAGGGAGTAGTTCACCCTCGGGGCTGAGGGTATGTACCAGTAGCTATGTGTTTGATATCTCTCTCTCTCTATCTCTCTCTCGTGTTCTTGAGGTGATACGATCTTGATGTATCGCGGGCTTTGCTATTATAGTTGGATCTTATGATGTTTCTCCCCCTCTACTCTCTTGTAATGGATTGAGTTTTCCCTTTGAAGTTATCTTATCGGATTGAGTCTTTAAGGATTTGAGAACACTTGATGTATGTCTTGACGTGCTTATCTGTGGTGACAATGGGATATTCACGTGATCTACTTGATGTATGTTTTGGTGATCAACTTGCGGGTTCAATGAACTTATGCATAGGGGTTCGCACACGTTTTCGTCTTGAATCTCCGGTAGAAACTTTGGGGCACTCTTTGAAGTACTTTGTGTTGGTTGAATAGATGAATCTGAGATTGTGTGATGCATATCGTATAATCATGCCCATGGATACTTGAGGTGACATTGGAGTATCTAGGTGACATTAGGGTTCTGGTTTATTTGTGTCTTAAGGTGTTATTCTAGTACGAACTCTATGATAGATCGAACGGAAAGAATAGCTTCGTGTTATTTTACCACGGACTCTTGAATAGATCGATCAGAAAGGATAAGTTTGAGGTGGTTTCGTACCCTACCATAATCTCTTCGTTTGTTCTCCGCTATTAGTGACTTTGGAGTGACTCTTTGTTGCATGTTGAGGGGTAGTTATATGATCCAGTTATGTTATTATTGTTGAGAGAACTTGCACTAGTTAAAGTATGAACCCTAGGGCTTGTTTCTAAGCATTGCAATACCGTTCGTGCTCACTTTTATCATTAGTTACCTTGCTGTTTTTATATTTTCATATTACAAAAACCTATATCTACCATCCATATTGCACTTGTATCACCATCTCTTTGACGAACTAGTGCACCTATACAATTTACCATTGTATTGGGTGTGTTGGGGACACAAGAGACTCTTTGTTATTTGGTTGCAGGGTAGCTTGAGAGAGACCATCTTCATCCTACGCCTCCCATGGATTGATAAACCTTAGGTCGTCCACTTGAGGGAAATTTGCTACTGTCCTACAAACCTCTGCACTTGGAGGCCCAACAACGTCTACAAGAAGAAGGTTGCGTAGTAGACATCAGTGACCACTTATGCTTCTCTGGAAGATGCCTTGTCAAGAATTGTCTCCCTCCTTTGTTCTTCTCCAATGCCTTGAATAACTTATCATAGCGGCTTTGGAATGTGTCGGTGTTGAATGCCACACAAACATGGGTAAGATCCTTGCAAAACTCCTTACTCTTGTATGCCCAGTAAAAGTTTATCATGAAATGCCTCATGCACCAACGGTGTTGGAGCTTTGGATAGCCTGGAATGTCAACTTCTATTGCTTTGAGAATCCCATGATGGCGATCCAATATGATGCATGCTACCTCTTGAGCACTGCGTTGGTTTTCCCTTGAAGAGGAAAGGGTGATGCAGCAAAGTAGCATAAGTATTTCCCTTAGTTTTGAGAACCAAGGTATCAATCCAGTAGGAGGCTCCATGCAAGTCCCTCGTACATACACAAACAAAACAAGAACCTCGCAACCAACGCGATAAAGGGGTTGTCAATCCCTTCACGGACACTTGTGAAAGTGAGATCTGATAGAGATAATAAGATAAGATAAATATTGTTGGTATTTTTATGATATAGATTGGAAAGTAAAGATTGCAAAATAAAGTAGATTGGAAACTTATATGATGGAAGATAGACCCAGGGGCCATAGGTTTCACTAGTGGCTTCTCTCAAGATAGCATAAGTATTACGGTGGGTGAAAAAATTACTGTCGAGCAATTGATAGAAAAGTGCATAGTTATGAGAATATATAGGTATGATCATGTATATAGGCATCACGTCCGCAACAAGTAGACCGAAACGATTCTGCATCTACTACTATTACTCCACACAACGACCGCTATCCAGTATGCATCTAGAGTATTAAGTTCATAAGAATAGAGTAACACATTAGGCAAGATGACATGATGTAGAGGGGTAAACTCAAGCAATATGATATAAAACCCATCTTTTTATCCTCGACGGCAACAATACAATACGTGCCTTGCTGCCCCTGTTGTCATTGGGAAAGGACACCGCAAGATTGAACCCAAAGCTAAGCACTTCTCCCATTGCAAGAAAGATCAATCTAGTAGGCCAAACCAAACTGATAATTCGAAGAGACTTGCAAAGATAACCAATCATACATAAAAGAATTCAGAGGAGATTCAAATATTTCTCATAGATAAAATTGATCATAAACCCACAATTCATCGGATCTCGACAACACACCGCAAAAAGAGTTACATTGAATAGATCTCCAAGAAGATCGAGGAGAACTTTGTATTGAGATTCAAAGAGAGAGAAGAAGCCATCTAGCTAATAACTATGGACCCGAAGGACTGTGGTAAACTACTCACAACTCATCGGAGAGGCCTTGGCGATGATGTAGAAGCCCTCCGTGATTGATTCCCCCTCCGGCGGAGCGCCGGAAAAGGCCCCAAGATGGGATCTCATGGGTACAAAAGGTTGCAGCGGTGGAAATAGGGTTTCATGGTGCTCCTGGATGTTTTCAGGGTACGAAGGTATATATAGGCGAAATAGGTCAGTTAGGGGAGCCACGAGGGGCCCACGAGGGTGGGGGTGCGCCCTCCTGCCTCGTGGCCGCCTCGGCTACTTCTTGACGTCCACTCAAATTCTCCTGGATTGTGCTTGTTCCAAAAAGATCGCTCCTGAAGGTTTCATTCCGTTTGGACTCTGTTTGATATTCCTTTTTTTCGAAACACGAAATAGGCAAAAAGCAGCAATTTGGGGTGGGCCTCAGGTTAGTAGGTTAGTCCCAAAAATGATATAAAAGTGTAGAGTAAAGCCCATAAACATCCAAAACGGGTAATATAATAGCATGGAATGATCAAAAATTATAGATACGTTGGAGACGTATCAAGCATCCCCAAGCTTAATTCCTGCTCGTCCTCGAGTAGGTAAATGATAAAAACAGAACTTTTGATGTGGAATGCTACCTGGCATAATGCTCAATGTAATTTTCTTTATTGTGGCATGAATGTTCATATCCAACTGATTCAAGATAAAAGTTCATATTGACATAAGAGTAATAATACTTCAAGCATACTAACAAAGTAATCATGTCTTCTCAAAATAACATGGCCAAAGAAATCTTATCCCTACAAAATTATATAGTTAGGCTATGTTTCATTTTCGTCACACAAAATACTCCCATCATGCACAACCCCGGTTTCAGCCAAGCAATTGGTTCATACTTTTTAACGCGCTTCAGCTTTTTTAACTCTCACACAATACATGAGCGTAAGCCATGGATATAGCACTATGGGTGGAATAGAATATGATGATGGAGGTTGTGTGGAGAAGACAAAAAGGAGAAAGTCTCACGTTGATGAGGCTAATCAACGGGCTATGGAGATGCCCATCAATTGATGTCAACATGAGGAGTAGGGATTGCCATGCAACGGATGCACTAGAGCTATAAATGTATGAAAGCTCAACAAAAGAAACTAAGTGGGTGTGCATCCAACTTGCTTGCTCACGAAGACCTAGGGCACTTTGAAGAAGCCCATTATTGGAATATACAAGCCAAATTATAAAATGAAAAATTCCCACTAGTATATGAAAGTGACAACATAAGAGACTCTCTATATGAAGAACATGGTGCTACTTTAAAGCACAAGTGTGGAAAAGTATAGTAACATTGTCCCCCTTTTTTGGGCCTTTCTCTTTTTTTTGGCCTTTCCTTTTTTTTTGGCCTTTCTTATTTTTATTTATTTGGCCTTTCTTTTCAAGGGACAATGCTCTAATAATGATGATCATCACACTTCTATTTACTTACAACTCATGGATTACAACTTGATACTAGAACAAAAATATGACTCTATGTGAATGCCTCCGGCGGTGTACCGGGATATGCAATGAATCAAAGCGACATGTACGAAAAATTATGAAGGTGGCTTTGCCACAAATATGATTTCAACTACATGATCATGCAAGGCAATATGACAATGATGAAACGTGTCATAATAAATGGAACGGTGGAAAGTTGCATGGCAATATATCTCGGAATGGCTATGGAAATGCCATAATAGGTAGGTATGGTGGCTGTTTTGAGGAAGATATAAGGATGTTTATGTGTGATAGAGCGTATCATATCACGGGGTTTGGATGCACCGGCGAAGTTTGCATCAACTCTCAAGATGAGAAAGGGCAATAATGCACGGTACCGTAGAGGCTAGCAATGATGGAAGGGTAAGAGTGTGTGTAATCCATGGACTCACATTAGTCATAAAGAACTCATATACTTATTGCAAAACTTTGTTATCCCTTGAAGCAAAGTACTACTACGCATGCTCCTAGGGGAAGGGTTGGTAGGAGTTATCCATCACGCGATCCCAACCTCCACTCATAAGGAAGGCAATCAAAAGAGCACCCCATGCTACAAATTTGTTACACAACTTTTACCATACGTGCATGCTACGGGACTTGCCAACTTCACCACAAGTATTTCTCAATTTCATAATCACCCAACTAGCATGACTCTAACATTACCACCTCTATATCTCAAAACAATTATCAAGCATCAAATTGATCATAGCATCCAATGCACTTTCTATGATAGTTTTTGTTATACCCAACTTGGATGCCCATGATTCTAGGACCAATTTTATAACCATAGCAAATACCATGATGTTCTAGAAGACTCTAAAAATAATATATGTGAAGCATGAGATAACAATAATTTCTACAAAATAAAACCACCACCGTGCTCTAAAAAGATATAAGTGAAGCACTAGAGCAAGATTGTCTAGCTCAAAAGATATAAGTGAAGCACATAGAGTATTCTAATAAATTTCGAATCATGTGTGTTTCTCCCAAAAGGTCTGTACAACAAGGATGATTGTGGTAGACTAAAAACCAAAGACTCATATCATACAAGACGCTCCAAGCGAAACACATATCATGTGGTGAATAAAAATATAGCTCCAAGTAAAGTTACCGATAGACGAAGACGAAAGAGGGGATGCCTTCCGGGGCATCCCCAAGCTTAGGCTTTTGGTTATCGTTGAATTATCTTGGGGTATCATGGGCATCCCTAAGCTTAGGCTCTTGCCACTCCTTATTCCATAGTCCATCAAATCTTTACCCAAAACATGAAAACTTCACAACACAAAACTCAACAGAAAATCTCATGAGCTCCATTAGTGCAAGAAAGAAAAAACACCACTTAAGGTACTGTAATGAACTCATTATTTATTTATATTGGCGTTAAACCTACTGTTCCAACTTCTCTATGGTTCATACCCCCCGATACTAGCCATAGATTCATCAAAATAAGCAAACAACACACGCAAAACAGAATCTGTCAAAAACAGAACAGTCTGTAGCAATCTGTAACTTTCGAATACTTATGGAATTCTAAAAATCCTACCAAAATAGGAAGTCCTAGGAAATTTGTCTATTGATCTACTTCAAAAAGATTCAACTCACAATCACGTTTGTGTGATTTATTAAAATTATTCTCGTGCGTGCAAAAGTTTCTGTTTTTCAGCAAGATCAAATTAACTATCACCCAAGATGATCCTATAGGTTCTACTTGGCACAAACACTTATTAAGACATAAACCACATCTAAACATAGGCTAGATGATTTATTTATTTCTAAACAGGAACAAAAAGCAAGGAATAAAAATAAAATTGGTTGCCTCCCAACAAGCGCTATCGTTTAACGCCCCTAGCTAGGCATAAAAGCGAGAATAGATCTAAGTATTGCCATCTTTGGTATTCAATTCATAAGTGGCTCGCATAATAGATTCATAAGGTAATTTGATTTTCTTTCTAGGAAAGTGTTTCATGCCTTTCCTTAATGGAAATTGGAATCTAATATTTCCTTCCTTCATATCAATAATTGCACCAATCGTTCTAAGGAAAGGTCTACCAAGAATAATAGGACATGAAAATTTGCAATCTATATCAAGAACAATAAAATCTACGGGCACATAATTCCTATTTGCAACAATAATAACATCATTAATCCTTCCCATAGGTTTCTTAATAGTGGAATCCGCAAGGTGCAAGTTTAAAGAGCAATCATCAAATTCACGGAAACCTAGCACATCACATAAAGTTTTTGGAATCGTGGAGACACTAGCACCCAAATCACACAAAGCATAGAATTCATGATCTTTAATTTTAATTTTAATAGTAGGTTCCCACTCATCATAAAGTTTTCTAGGGATAGAAACTTCTAATTCAAGTTTTCCTTCATAAGATTGCATCAAAGCATCAACGATATGTTTGGTAAAAGCTTTATTTTGACTATAAGCATGAGGAGAATTCAACACGGATTGCAACAAGTAAATACAATCTACTAAAGAACAATTATCATAATTAAATTCCTTGAGATCCAAAATAGTGGGTTCATTGCTATTTAAAGTTTTGACCTCTCCAATCCCACTTTTACCAAATTTAGCATCAAGATCTAGAAACTCCGAATCATTGGGACGCCTTTTAACTAAAGTTGACTCATCTCCAGTCCCATCATTATCAAGATTCATATTGTAAAACAAAGATTTAATAGGGGACACATCAATCACTTTTAGATCTTCATCATTATTTTCATGAAAACTAGAAGAACACGCTCTTACAAAGCAATCTTTCTTAGCACGCATCCTAGCGGTTCTTTCTTTGCACTCATCAATGGAAATTCTCATGGCTTTGAGAGTATCATTGATATCATGCTTAGGTGGAATAGATCTAAGTTTCAAAGAATCAACATCAAGAGAAATTCTATCCATGTTCCTAGCCAATTCATCAACCTTAAGCAATTTTTCTTCAAGCAAAGCATTGAAATTCTTTTGAGAGATCATAAATTCTTTAACACTATTCTCAAAATCAGAGAGCATCTTATTAAAATTTCCATAAGAGTTGTTGTAGAATTACCATTATTAGAGGAATTACTAGGAAATGGCCTAGGATTAAAGTTTCCTCTATACGCGTTGTTACCAAAATTATTCCTACCAAAAAAATTCACATCCATAGAGTCATTATTATTCGCAATCAAAGTAGACAAGGGCATACCATTGGGATCAATAGGATCACTCTTATTAGCAAACAATTTCATAAGTTCATCCATCTTTCCACTCAAAACATTAATTTCTTCTATCGCATGAACTTTTTTACTAGTAGATCTTTCGGTGTGCCATTGAGAATAATTAACCATAACATTATATAGGAGTTTAATAGCTTCTCCCTAAGTGATTTCCATAAAAGTGCCTCCCGCGGCCGAACCTAAAAGATTTCTAGAAGAAAAATTCAATCCGGCATAAAAAAATTCTATGATCATCCATAAATTTAATCCATGAGTAGGGCAATTGCGAATCATTAATTTCATCCTCTCCCAAGACTGTGCAACATGTTCATGATCAAGTTGCTTAAAATTCATAATATCATTCCTAAGTGAGATGTTCTTAGCGGGAGGAAAATACTTAGAAATAAAAGCATCTTTGCACTTATTCCAAGAATCAATACTATTTTTAGGCAAAGACGAAAACCAAGTTTTAGCACGATCTCTAAGTGAAAACGGAAATAACTTCAATTTAACAATATCATTATCTATGCCTTTCTTCTTTTACATATCACATAAATCAACAAAGTTGTTTAGATGAGTAGCGGCATCTTCACTAGGAAGGGCGGAGAATTGATCTTTCATAACAAGATTCAACAAGGCAACATTGATTTCACAAGATTCAGCATTGTTAAGTGGAGCGATCGGAGTGCTAAGGAAATCATTATTATTGGTATTGGAAAAGTCACACAATTTAGTATTATCTTGAGCCATCGTGACAAGCGATCCAACACACAAGCACATAAGAGGCAAGCGAAAAAGAGGCGAACGGGAAAGAGAGGGCAAATAAAACGGCAAGGGTGAAGTGGGGGAGAGGAAAACGAGAGGCAAATGGAAAATAATGTAATGCGAGGGAGATGAGTTTGTGATGGGTACTTGGTATGTCTTGACTTGTGCGAAGACCTCCCTGGCAACGGCACCAGAAATCCTTCTTGCTACCTCTTGAGCACTGCATTGGTTTTCCCTTGAAGAGGAAAGGGTGATGCAGCAAAGTAGCGTAAGTATTTCCCTCAGTTTTGAGAACCAAGGTATCAATCCAGTAGGAGGCTCCACGCAAGTCCCTCGTACCAATAGAAAAAAAACAAGAACCTCGCAACCAACGCAATAAAGGGGTTGCCAATCCCTTCACGGCCACTTGCGAAAGTGAGATCTGATAGAGATAATAAGATAAGATAAATATTTTTGGTATTTTTATGATATATATTGGAAAGTAAAGATTGCAAAATAAAGTAGATTGGAAACTTATATGATCGAAGATAGAATCGGGGGCCACAGGTTTCACTAGTGGCTTCTCTCAAGATAGCATAAGTATTACGGTGGGTGAACAAATTACTGTCGAGCAATTGATAGAAAAGTGCATAGTTATGAGAATATCTAGGAATGATCATGTATATAGGCATCACGTCCGCAACAAGTAGACCAAAACAATTCTGCATCTACTACTATTACTCCACACATCGACCGCTATCCAGCATGCATCTAGAGTATTAAGTTCATAAGAACAGAGTAACGCATTAGGCAAGATGACATGATGTAGATGGATAAACTCAAGCAATACGATATAAACACCATATTTTCATCCTCGATGGCAACAATACAATACGTGCCTTGTTGCTGCTGCTGTCACTGGGAAAGGACACCGCAAGATTGAACCCAAAGCTAAGCACTTCTCCCATTGAAAGAAAGATCAATCTAGTAGGCCAAACCAAACTGATAATTCGAAGAGACTTGCAAAGATAACCAATCATACATAAAAGAATTCAGTTGAGATTCAAATATTTCTCATAGATAAACTTGATCATAAACCCACAATTCATCGGATCTCGACAAACACACCGCAAAAAGAGTTACATCGAATAGATCTCCAAGAAGATCGAGGAGAACTTTGTATTGAGATTCAAAGAGAGAGAAGAAGCCATCTAGCTAATAACTATGGACCCGAAGGTCTGTGGTAAACTACTCACAACTCATTGGAGAGGCCTTGGCGACGATGTAGAAGCCTTCCGTGATTGATTCCCCCTCCGGCGGAGCGCCGGAAAAGGCCCCAAGATGGGATCTCACGAGTACAGAAGGTTGTGGCAGTGGAAATAGGGTTTTGTGGTGCTCATGGATGTTTTCAAGGTATGGAGGTATATATAGGTGAAAGAGGTCGGCCAGGGGAGCCACGAGGGGCCCACAAGGGTGGGGGGCACGCCCACCCCCCTAGGGCGCGCCCTCCTGCCTCGTGGCCGCCTCGGCTGCTTCTTGACATCCACTCCAAGTCTCTTGGATTGCGTTTATTCCAAAAAGATCGCTCCTGAAGGTTTCATTCTGTTTGGACTCGTTTGATATTTTTTTTCTTCGAAACACTAAAATAGGCAAAAAAACAACAATTTGGGATGGGCCTCAGGTTAGTAGGTTAGTCCCAGAAATGATGTAAAAGTATAGAGTAAAGCCCATAAACATCCAAAATGGGTAATGTAATAGCATGGAACAATCAAAAATTAAAGATACGTTGGAGACGTATCAATGCACACCTCTCTTTTGGGCCCAATCACCTTCGTTCTCACATGATTGATACATCTCCAACGTATCTACTCTTCCAAACACTTTTGCCCTTGTTTTGGACTCTAACTTGCATGATTTGAATGAAACTAACTCGGATTGACGTTGTTTTCAGCAGAACTGCCATGGTGTTGTTTATTGTGCAGAAAACAAAAGTTCTCGGAATGACCTGAAAATCCACGGAGATAACTTTTGGAAAATATAAAAAATACTGCCGAAAGAATCAAGGCCAGGGGGCCCACACCCTGTCCATGAGGGTGGGGGTGCGCCCTCCCCCTGGGCGCGCCCCCTGTCTCGTGGGCCCCCTGATGCTCCACCGACCTCAACTCTAACTCTATATATTTCGTTTCGCGGAGAGAAAAATCAAAGAGAAAGGTTGATCGTGTTTTACGATACGGAGCCACCATCAAGCCCTAATCTCTCACGGGAGGGCTGATCTGGAGTCCGTTCAGGGCTCCAGAGAGGGGGATTCGTCGTCGTCGTCATCATCAACCATCCTCCATCACCAATATCATGATGCTCACCGCCGTGCGTGAGTAATTCCATCGTAGGCTTGCTGGACGGTGATGGGTTGGATGAGATTTACCATGTAATCAAGTTAGTTTTGTTAGGGTTTGATCCCCAGTATCCACTATGTTCTGAGATTGATGTTGCCATGACTTTGCTACGCTTAATGCTTGTCACTAGGGCCTGAGTGCCATGATTTCAGATCTGAACCTATTGTGTTTTCATGAATATATGTGAGTTCTTGGTCCTATCTTGCAAGTCTATAGTCACCTATTATGTGTTATGATCCACAACCCCGAAGTGACAATAATCAGGATACTTCTCGGCGATGACCGTAGTTTGAGGAGTTCATGTATTCACTATGCGTTAATGCTTTGGTCCGGTACTCTATTAAAAGGAGGCCTTAATATCCCTTAGTTTCCACTAGGACCCCGCTGCGATGGGAGGGTAGGACAAAAGATGTCATGCAAGTTCTTTTCCATAAGCACGTATGACTATATTCGGAATACATGCCTACGTTACATTCATGAACTGGAGCTAGTTCTGTGTCACCCTATGTTATAGCTATTACATGAGGAATCGCATCCGACATAATTATCCATCACTGATCCAATGCCTATGAGCTTTTCACATATTGTGCTTCGCTTATTTACTTTTCCGTTGCTACTGTTACAATTATTACAAAACTGCTATCTTTACTTTTGCCACTGTTACCATTATTATCATACTACTTTGCTGCAGATACTAATTTATCCAGGTGTGGTTGAATTGACAACTCAACTGCTAATACTTAAGAATATTCTTTGGCTCCCCTTGTGTCGAATCAATAAATTTGGGTTGAATACTCTACCCTCGAAAGCTGTTGCAATCCCCTACACTTGTGGTTTATCAAGACTAATTTCTGGCGCCGTTGCTGGGGAGCATAGCTCTATTCTTTGAGTCACTTGGGATTTATATCTGTTGATCACTATGAGGAACTTGAAAGACGAAAGAACCAAGATTTTTCCCTCAACTACGAGGGGAGGTATGGAACTGCCATCTAGCTCTTCACTAGATTCTCCTTCTATTTTGAGTAAGCTTGCGACACCTAAACTTGCTACTGCTATGAATTCTGATATGTCGCATGTTATTGATGATGCCACTTCTGCTATGCGTGATACTTATGATGAAACTACTTCTGTGTGTGATACTACTTTGCCATTAGGTGAATTTCTTGATGAACAACTTGCTAGGGTTAGATAGAATGAAATTATTAATGATGATATTATTGATGATAGTGATGATGAAAGTTCTCCCCTTGATTATGAATTGCATGTTGTTCCTGAGGGTTATGTTATGGATGAGGAAGCTGCTAGAGCTATTTTTGCTTGCAAAGATAGATATGAGCTTAAGAAGTTATTAGATAAATGGAAGCATCAATCTCTTAATGCTAGAATGAAACCTGACCCCGCTTTTGCTACTTCACCTATCTGTGTTACTGATAAGGATTATGAATTCTCTGTTGATCCTGAGATAATTACTTTGGTTGAATCTGATCCTTTTTATGGCTATGAATCTAAAACTGTTGTGGCACATCTTACCAAGTTAAATGATATAGCCACCCTATTTACTAATGATGAGAAGTCTCGCTATTATTATGTCCTTAAGATATTTCCGTTCTCATTAAAGGGTGATGCTAAAACTTGGTTTAATTCTCTTAATCCTGGTTGTGTGCGTAGTCCCCAGGATATGATTTATTACTTCTCTCCTAAATATTTCCCTGCTCATAAGAAACAAGCTGCCTTGCGGGAAATATATAATTTTGTGCAAATCAAAGAAGAGAGTCTCCCACAATCTTGGGGGAGGCTTCTCTGATTACTTAGTGCTTTGCCTGATCATCCTCTGAAGAAAAATGAAATACTTGATATCTTTTATAATGGACTAGCCAATGCTTCCAAGGACTACTTGGATAGTTGTGCTGGTTGTGTTTTCAGGGAAAGAATAGTCGACCAAGCTGAATTACTATTGAATAATATGTTGACTAATGAGAATAATTGGACTCCTCCTGAGCCAATTCTTGAGGAAATTTCTGAGCCAATTGAGGCAACTCCTGAGCCTATTCCTAAACCGACACCGAAGAAGAGGGGTGTTCTATTTCTTAGTGCTGAAGATATGCAAGAGGCAAAGAAATCAATGAAAGAAAAAGGTATTAAAGCTGAAGATGTTAAGAATTTACCACCTCTTGTAGAAATACATGGTCTTAATATACCGCCTATTGAAGAAATACATTGTCTTGATAACCCGACACAGGTAGTAAAGGTAAATTATAGATATGATAAAATTGAAATTCCGTCTACTAAATTTCATAGCCCTTGATTAGATGAATTTGATGACTTTATGGCTAGAAAAAAAAGTTTTAATGCTTATGTTGGTAGAGAATTAAAGAATAATGCTTTCAAGATAGGACGCTTGAGTGATTATATGGCTAGAGTTAAAGGTGAACTTAAACTCATTAGCAAATATGCTTCTATGGTTACCACTCAAGCGGAGCAAGTACTTAAAGCGCAAAGTGATTTGCTTGATGAATTAAATAATAAGCATGACTTTGTTGTTAGAGTGGCTACTAGAACTGGTAGAATGACCCAGGAACCTTTGTATCCTGAAGGCCACCCTAAGAGAATCGAGCAAGATTCTCAGAGAAATAATTTAGATGCACCTAGTTCTTCAAAGAAGAAAAAGAAAAACGATAGGACTTTGCATGCTTCTAGTGAACCTATTGTAGAGACACCTGAGAATCCCAATGATATTTCTATTTCTGATGCTGAAACACAATCAGATGATGAACGTGAACCCAGTGATAATGTTAATGATAATGTTCATGTTGATGCTCAACCTAGCAATAACAATGAAGTAGAGGTTGAACCTGCCGTTGATCTTGATAACCCACAATCAAAAGAATCAACGTTATGATAAGAGAGACTTTGTTGCTAGGAAGCACGGTAAAGAAAGAGAACCATGGGTTCAAAAACCCATGCCCTTTCCTCCTAAACCATCCCAGACAAAGGATGATGAGGATTTTGAGCGCTTTGCTGAAATGATCAGACCTATCTTCTTACGTATGCGCTTAACTGATATGCTTAAATTAAATCCTCATTCTAAGTATATGAAGGATATCATTACAAATAAAAGAAAGATACCGGAAGCTGAAATTTCCACCATGCTTGCTAATTACACTTTTAAGAGTGGAATACCAAAGAAACTTGGAGATCCTGGGGTACCAACTATATCGTGCTCCATTAAAAGAAATTATGTTAAAACTGCTTTATGTGATCTTGGAGCCGGTGTTAGTGTTATGCCTCTCTCTTTATATTGTAGACTTGAATTGAATAAGTTGACACCTACTGAAATATCTTTGCAAATGGCTGATAAATCAACTGCTATACCTGTCGTATTTGTGAGGATGTGCCTATTGTGGTTGCAAATGTCACTATCTTAACAGACTTATTTATTCTTGATATTCCCAAGGACGATAGTATGTCGGTTATCCTTGGTAGACCCTTTTTGAATATTGCAGGGGCTGTTATTGATTGCAAAAAAGGCAATGTAACTTTTCATGTTAATGGTAATGAGCATATGGTACACTTTCCGAGGAAACAATCTCAAGTTCATAGCATCAATTCTATTGGAAAAGTTCCAACTATCATTATTGGAGGTTTTGAATTTCCTCTTCCTACTGTCAAGAAAAAAGTATGATATTATTATTATTGGGGATGTTCATATCCCCGTTGAGGTAACCTAGTGTTATTCAAAATTTCTCCGGTTCCGTGTTATTCGAATGAGTTTGTAACAAGACCTGAACCTTGTTAGTGGATTCATTTTGATGATCATGAGATGGATGCAAATAGAAGGCACAACCTTCTGTACCTTCTTTTTACTTTCTGTTATTTAGAATAAATAAAGCAAAAATAGTATTATCTGTCTGTTTTCTGAATTATCCGTGCAATAAAAAAATATCCCAAAAATAAAAGTGCTCCAAATGCCCTGCAAATTTAATATGGTTTTTTATGGAATATTTGAGGATTTTAGGCACTGAAAAGACTGCAGGGGGCAAGCACATGGCCACGAGGGTGGAGGGCGCGCCCTCCCCCCTGGGCGCGCCCCCCTGTCTCGTGGGCCCATGGTGGCCCCCCTCCACTTATTCCTGCACCCACACACTCCATCTTCTTCCTAAAAAAATCACCATCTAGCTCAAGCACAAGTTTTAGCTCATTTTGTTGCGATTTTCAATCTCCTTGCTCAAAGCTCCATTCACAAAACTGCTTTGGCAGATTGTTGCTTGGTATGTGACTCCTCCATTGGTCCAATTAGTTTTTGTTCTAGTGCTTTATTCTTTGCAAATTTTTGCTGCACCGGTGACCCTATTCTTGAGCTTGCATGTCAAATTTATGAGGTCCCAAGTAATTCTAATGCATGATATAGGCTCTAGGCACTTGTAGGAGTAGTTGCTACCAATCTTGTTTAGTTTTATTCACTTTTATTTTTGAAGTTACTAAAAATTTTAGAAATTTTTCAGAAAAAGAAATGTGTCTAGGAGAATGTACCAAGGTGGTTCCTCAACAAAGAGAGGACCCAGGCGTGCTATGTGTGAGCAAGACGATGAACCACCAAGGGACGCAGAAGTGCGAGCTTGTGAGTGGCCATCAGAAGAGTTTATGGTCGAAGCAAGCATTAAGGATGAATTTGACGCATATGTGCGTAATACCGATCTTGAGGACTTCTTACAAGATAAGTGTCCTCAGTACTACCAATTGACTGATTCATTTGTAAGAAGGTTTGAATATACATCTTCGCATAATTCTTAGAGTGTCATGTTTGATATTTATGATAAATCTTATACCATGGACTTAGAATATTTTACAACTGCTTGCTAACTCCCGCAGTGGGGCAATGTTCATGAACCCCGCAGATCTGAATATAAAGACTTTCTTGCTAGTAATTACTGTGGGAGAATCTAGGGATATAGCACAAGCTACCATAGGGAGCATTCATTTTCCTGCTATACATTATTTTGCTCTCTTCATTGGTAGATGCATTAACGGTAAAGATGAAGCATGTCACATGTGTGTCCCTGATCTTTGTGTCCTCAAGAGTGCTGTGTTAGGTAATAAAGATTACAACTTGGGGGCAATAGTTGCACGTAGGTTGCATAATAATGGTATATCTGGAGATTTATTTGGAGGGATTTATGTGACCCATGTTGCTAATTATCTTGGTATAGCCCCATGAGAGGATGATATGGAGTTGCTTCCTGCTTATTTAGATTATGACGCGATGGTCAAACATGATTTTCTTTTGGGGAATGAACAATTCGTCCAGTATCCACTAATCTTTGACAAACGTAGCTCTGTCCATGTTACTCTCCCTGCTCCTTCCCCTTTTGATTACCAGGCAAAATGAAGATATGTTGTTACTAGGAAGGAGGCAGCTGAACACGAGGGGAGAGCGGAGGCGGCTCACCAACATGCTGCAGCTCAGGATGCATTTGGTGCTGCATCTCAGTATGACCCCAGTTATAACTTCGGATATCAGCCAGGCTATCCTTGGCATTAGACCAACTTAGGCCAAAAGCCTAAGCTTGGGGGAGTACGTATTTCTCACCGACTTTACATTCATGTTCACACACTATTCTAGTTGTCGGTGCTCACACTCTTTCATTGTATTATCCATGCTAGTTTAATTTCTTTTTCTAGCTTTCTTCTTGTGTGTTTGATAAACCTTAAGAAAAACCAAAAAAATTAGTTAGTTTAATTTCCATGCTTGTAGTAGTAATTAAAATGAAAACCCAAAAAGATTTCTCGTTCTTCTTCTTGCTTGTTGGGAGCTTTCCCGTGTAAATAGTTTTATTTCTTTTCTTTCTTTTGGGGGTCGAGAGTAGAAGACCATATTGAAAATGTTCAATGGCTCTCATATGCATGATTATTGATTTAACTTAGAGCCCATATTACTTGTCTTCTCTCTTGAGTTGAATGCTTGCAGATTCCAGCTTAGTCCAATGCACGTGCACTATTATTATTATACACATCGTTCGGTCGTGCAAGCGAAAGGCAATAATGACGATATATGATGGACTGATCGAGATGAGAAAAGCTGGTATGAACTCGACCTCTTTTGTTTTTGTAAATATGATGAGTTCATCATTCCTGATTCAGCCTATTATGAAGTAAACATATTTGCAATGACATTTAGAGATTATAGTTGCTTGTGCCATGCTTAATTAGCTATGAGTTATAATGGTTTACCTTGCGTGCCAACATGCTATTAAAATGATTGTGATGTGGTATGATGGGATGGTATCCTCCTTTGAATGAATTGAGTGACTCGACTTGGCACATGTTCACGCATGTAGTTGAAACAAATCAACATAGCCTTCACGATATTTATGTTCATGGTGGATTATATCCTACTCATGCTTCTACTCGGTGTAAATTAATTTTAATGCATGTTCATGACTGTTGTCGCTCTCTCAGTTGGTCGCTTCCCAGTCTTTTGCTAGCCTTCACCTTTACTAAGCGGGAATACTGCTTGTGCATCCAAACTCCATAAACCCCAAAGTTGTTCCATATGAGTCCATCATACCTTCCTATATGCGGTATCTACCTGTCGTTCCAAGTAAATTTGTATGTGCCAAACTCCAAACCTTCAAATGAAATTCTGTTTTGTATGCTCGAGCAGCTCATGTTTCAACTAGGGTTGTCTGTATCTTCATGCTAGGTGGGTTATTCTCAAGAGGAGTGGACTCCGCTCCTCATTCACGAGAAAATGGCCGGTAACCAGGATGCCCATTCCCATGATCAAAAAGATCAAAGCAAATCAAAATAATTAAACAAAACTCCCCCAGGGCTGTTGTTAGTTGGAGGCACTCGTTGTTTCGAGCAAGCCATGGATTGATGCTTGTTGGTGGTGGGGAGTATAAACTTTTACCATTCTGTTTGGGAACCGCCTATAATATATGTAGCATGGAAGATATCGAGATCCCATAGTTGTTGCGTTGACAGTGAAAGTATGCCGCTCAAAATGTTATTCATCTCTATTTTAAAATTGAGCTCTGGCACCTCTACAAATCCCTGCTTCCCTCTACGAAGGGCCTATCTATTTACTTTTATGTTGAGTCATCACCCTCTTATTAAAAATCACCCGCTGGAGAGCACACTGTCATTTGCATTCCTTACTATTAGTTTATATTGGGTATGACTTGACTGGATCTCTTTTACCATGAATTACAATGTTTAGTCAGTCCTTGATCTTTAAAGGTGCTATGCATTTATATTTTGCGGTCTCAGAAAGGGATAGCGAGATACCATCTTGTTATATCATATTATGATTGTTTTGAGAAAGTGTTGTCATCCGAGTTTTATTATTATTGCTCGCTAGCTGATTATGCCATTGATATGAGTAAATGTGAGACCTAAGTGTTATTGTGAATATGGTTAGTTCATAATCTTTACTGAAAACTTGAATGTTGGCTTTACATATTTACAACAACAAGAGCAAATATAGTTTGTAAAAGTTTTTCTTTATCACTTTCAGTTTATCAACTGAATTGCTTGAGGATAAGCAAAGGTTTAAGCTTGGGGGAGTTGATATGTCTCCAACGTATCTACTTTACCAAACACTTTTGCCCTTGTTTTGGACTCTAACTTGCATGATTTGAATGAAACTAACGCGGACTGACGTTGTTTTTAGCAGAACTACCATGGTGTTGTTTATTGTGCAGAAAACAAAAGTTCTCAGAATGACCTGAAAATCCACGGAGACAACTTTTGGAAAATATAAAAAATACTGCCAAAAAATCAAGGCCAGGGGGCCCACACCCTGTCCACGAGGGTGGGGGGCGCGCCCTCCCCCCCCTAGGTGCGCCCCCTTGTCTCATGGGCCCCCTGATGCTCCACCGACCTCAACTCCAACTCTATATATTCCGTTTCGCGGAGAAAAAAATCAAAGAGAAAGTTTCATCGCATTTTACGATACGAAGCCGCCGCCAAGCCCTAATCTCTCTCGCGAGGGCTGATTTGGAGTCCGTTCAGGGCTCCGGGGAGGGGGATTCATCGCCGTCGTCATCATCAACCTTCCTCCATCACCAATTTCATGATGATCACCGCCGTGCGTGAGTAATTCCATCGTAGGCTTGCTGGACGGTGATGGGTTGGATGAGATTTACCATGTAATCAAGTTAGTTTTGTTAGGGTTTGATCCCTAGTATCCACTATGTTCTGAGATTGATGTTGTTATGACTTTGCTATGCTTAATGCTTGTCACTAGGGCCCGAGTGCCATGATTTCAGATCTGAATCTATTATGTTTTCATGAATATATGTGAGTTCTTGGTCCTATCTTGCAAGTCTATAGTCACCTATTATGTGTTATGATCCGACAACCCCGAAGTGACGATAATCAGGATACTTCTCGGTGATGACCGTAGTTTGAGGAGTTCATGTATTCACTATGTGTTAATGCTTTGCTCCGGTACTCTATTAAAAGGAGGCCTTTATATCCCTTAGTTTCCACTAGGACCCCACTGCCACGGGAGGGTAGGACAAAAGATGTCATGCAAGTTCTTTTCCATAAGCACATATGACTATATTCGGAATACATGCCTACATTACATTAATGAACTGGAGCTAGTTCTGTGTCACCCTATGTTATAGCTATTACATGAGGAATCGCATCCGACATAATTATCCATCACTGATCCAATGCCTACGAGCTTTTCACATATTATGCTTCGCTTATTTACTTTTCCGTTGCTACTGTTACAACTACTACAAAACTGCTATCTTTACTTTTGCCACTATTACCATTATTATCATACTAGTTTGCTACTAAATACTTTGTTGTAGATACTAAGTTATCCAGGTGTGGTTGAATTGACAACTCAACTGCTAATACTTAAGAATATTCTTTGGCTCCCCTTGTGTCGAATCAATAAATTTGGGTTGAATACTCTACCCTCGAAAGCTGTTGCAATCCCCTACGCTTGTGGGTTATCAATGATTCATAAACCACTCCCAATTATCATTGTGCTCGGAAGGCACCAATGCAAATGCCACCGGCAACACATTATCATTGGACGAGTGGGCCATTGCCACTATCAGCGTGCCCTTGTACATGTCGGTCAAGAACATTCCTTCAATTGACAAGACGAGGCGGCAATGCCTAAATGCATCGATGCATTGCCCAAAGCTCCAAAAAGCTCGATGAAACACTCCCTCAATTGACTCGACCCTATGGCGCATGCCCGGGTTCCGATGATGGAATGGCTCCCAACATTCTCGGAAGAATATTTTACGCGGTGACATAATGACCATGCAACATCCTTATAACGTTTGACTTGGCCATCCACACCTTTCCATACTTGACCTTGTACCCGAATCATTCGAAGACCGAACTCATGAGGAACTTCACCTTCACGGTTGGATCATGGGATATCTCATTCAATAATTTGTAGCCTAGATACTTAGACATGAGTTGGCAGTGTCCCTTGCTTCGGTCCGCTTTGTCTGGCGGTATGCAGTCGTGGGTGGCCACACAACTCTTCAAGTCCCATTGCCTGGTTTCATTGATCTTTCTTCCATGGACCTTCCATGGGCAACCTTCTTTGTCACATTTGATGGTGTAGCGCAAGTTTTGGTTGGAATGACCAACAACGAACAGCCTATGGTTCCGAATAGCGTAGTCACTCAACCATATCTTGAACTCTTGCAAACAACCAAATTTGATCCCTTTATTCAAATGAGCATTCTTGTCCCCACCCGATGGTATCCTCTGGCAAGTTGATGTTTCGAGCAAGCACAACCTCATGCCACCATCAACAACAGCCTTGTCGGCAAGACTAAGATCAAGAAACAAAGAGGGTCATCTTTCATTGTGATTGACCTTCTTGTAGACTTGATTTTCTTGTGTCGTGAATCCATCCTCATCCAATTCTTCCGGTGGACCCTCATCATCCGACTCATATCTACACATACGGCTATAAGGGAGGTTACGATCCATGTCTTGTTGATGCACAATGACATCCAGGTCACCAATGGGATTGTAATGAATCTCTTCTCGTTCCGTGTACACATCATCTTGAGCAATAGCATCTTCATCAACATGAGCAATGGCATCTTCATCAACATGAACAATTGAATGTTCATCAACATGAGCAATGACCTCATCTCCAACATGATCATCACCTAGAAGAACTATGGCTCTAGCATTGATGTCCTCTTCATTTGGTTGGCTACTTGGTGGTTGGCTACCTGCGTTGTGGTCATACACCATGACACCATCATGTATTGGAGAGGACACATTCCGGTTCAAGTCGAGTAGTAGCCGAGGAACTTCAACCTTTGTGGCAAATAGCTCAAGTGACTTGTCTTGTGATCCCTCAACTTTATCCTTATACACATCCCAATGCAATTGAGAGGTGATGGGCATACTCTTTAATCGAGACTTTACTCCCACTCCCACATCATACCTCCCAATAAGCTTCCCACCATCACTTGGGTTAATCCAATTGAGGATGCTTCTCACTTTCACGACAATATCATCATAGCTCTAACTTGTGTCAAAAACCATTGCCTCCTCCCCTTCATCGGCATTTCCATCCATGAAAGCCGCCTTGTCCAAATAATGCACATTCACTAGTTTATCCATCACAAAATTGAGTCATCCATGGACCAGCCATTTCATATGGATGAACTATCTAAAATATGCATACTTTGAATCAAACAACTAATATACCTTAATCATAGCATTAACCCTAACCCTAACCCTTCCCTAACTAAACCACTAACCCTAACACTTAAGCTATCTTGCCACAACAAGGATTGACACAAAATACTTAGGCAAACTATAAATGCACAATAAATGCAAAAATAGAGCAAGAACTAGGGTTTGCAAAACTAGTTGATTCTAACAAAACTATATGATTTCAACCAACCAAATGAAGGGGGGTGGGAGAGGTACCTTGGGTGACGCAAATGCCTTGGATCCACCAGACAAATCTCAAGCAATGGAGGGCGGTCTAGTGGGTGCTTTGGTGGGGGAGAAGAGGGGGAGAGAGCTTGAGCTCGGGGAAGAAGATGAGTGGAGTGTGTGGGTGGTGAGTGGGCCCCACAAACCTTATCCTCCAGGATCCTACAGCCAGATTGCCCGACGGTAGGATGTTAGAGCCTACTATCGGAGTCTGCGGCGGTAGGTCCGTTTGCCACGTCAGCGGCCATTAACGGCCAGACAACCATCAAGGGAACCTACCACCAGGGCGGGCGGCGGTAGCCTGTGTAACGCTACCGCCAGGGTCTGCAGCGGTAGCCAAAAGGGTCAAATCTCGAAAATTTTCTAGACCGGGTTCAGATCTTGCTAAAGTACGTGAAAAGGGTCAAAACACAAAAATTTGGCTGGAACAAGAAGGTCAGGGATGGCTCGGCTGATTATCTGAGCCAACATGAGCCGTATGAAACCGCTCCCCACCAAGACGGCATCGACCGGCCATAAATGCCGCCAGCTACTCGCTTGCCATGATCCTGCCACCTATTTAGGTGGGAAAAAATACCAATAGCCTCAGCGTTGATTGTTTCATTGGTCAATCCTGTCATGATACCAGCTGTTCCAATCGCCACAATTTCCATTTTTTCAACAACATGATGGATCACAAACAGCCGCCGGAAAATTCAAGTACCATTTCAGAGGAGCAGAAAACATAGTTCATGCTCTTGGGTACAACACTAGATACAAGCCTATCTACACTGATGGAACTAAGGATGGATCAGTCATCCACTGAAAATACACTAGAAATCCACTTGATAGAAAGAAAATACTACATGCTAGAATGTGAAACCACACAACTCAGGGCTCGGCAAACCCAAGTGGGCTTTTGAAGGTATTCCATCAATGACCTTCTATTCCATAGTTCTTGCATTTGCAAGTTTTCATGGATTTTTCGGTGCATCACCTCTTTCTGGGCATGTCGTCCTTTTATGACCCTCGCGGTGGAAAATGCTGCAGAGTCTAGTTCTCTTGCTTAACCCCTCGTACGGAGCCATCTCCCGGCTGTTTGTCGGCCTTCCAGCGCCTCTGAGCTTGTCTGGGGCTGCAAGATTTTGCATTGCATTCACACTGACAGAATGCCCAGGACTATGACACTGTTCAGTGTCCACCACCACAAATGCAAGCTCATCGTTAGTGGCTGGTATTGCATCTACATTTTCAATCAGTCGATCCTTGAAAGCCAACCCAACCCTTTTCTCAGCAAGAGCTGCTCCACTTCGTAGCAGAGCTTCGAGGCCTGCATGGACATGTGATACGTCCATTTTGCATCATGTTTATCTACTGTTATTTATGGTTTTTTTATTGCATAATAATGCTTTTTGGAGTAATTCTAATGCCTTTTCTCTCATAATATGCAAGGTACACACAAAGGGGGAGAATTCCGGTAGCTGGAAATCTGGACCTGAAAAAGCTACGTCGGGCTACCTATTCTGCACAACTCCAAATGAGCTGAAACTTCACGAGGATTTTTATGCAATAAATAAGAATTATTGGAGCCAATAAGTACCAGAGGGGGCCCACCGGGTGGGCACAACCCACCAGGGCGCACCAGGGAACCCAGGCGCGCCCTGGTGGGTTGTGCTCACCTCTGCCCACCTCCGGCACCCCTCTTATGGTACATAAGTCATTTAAATTTTGACCTAGAAAAATAAGGAGAGGACTTTTGGGATGAAGCGCCGTTGACTCGAGGAGGAACTTGGGTAGGAGCACTTTTGCCCTCCTGCGGAGCGATTCCGCCGAGGGAACTACCCTCCCGGAGGGGGAAATCATCATCATGCATCATCATCACCAAAAACTCTCCCATCTTGGGGAGGGCAATCTCCATCAACATCTTCAACAACACCATCTCCTCTCAAACCCTAGTTCATCTATTGTGTTCAATCTTTGTACCGGAACTATAGATTGGTGCTTGTGGGTGACTAGTAGTGTTGATTACATCTTATAGTTGATTACTATATGGTTTATTTGGTGGAAGATTATATGTTCAGATCCATTATGCTATTTAATACCCCTCTGATCTTGAGCATGATTATCATTTCTCGGGAGAAATCATGTTGCAAGTAATCATGTGAACTTGATATGTGTTTGATATTTTGATGATATGTATGTTGTGATTCCCTTAGTGGTGTCATGTGACCGTCGACTACATGACACTTCACCATATTTGGGCCTAAGGGAATGCATTGTGGAGTAGTTATTAGATGATGGGTTGCGAGGGTGACAGAAGCTTAAACCCTAGTTTATGCGCTATTCCGTAAGGGACGGATTGGATCCAAAAGTTTGCAATGGTTAGAATTTATTCTTAATATTTTTCTCGTAGTTGCGGATACTTGCGAGGGGGTTAATCATAAGTAGGAGGTTTGTTCAAGTAAGAACAGCACCTAAGCACCGGTCCACCCACATACCAAATTATCAAAGTAGCGAACACGAATTGAACCAACATGATGAAAGTGACTAGATGAAATTCTCGTGTACCCTCAAGAACACGTTGCTTATCATAAGAGACCATTTTGGCCTGTCCTTTGCCTCAAAAGGATTGGGCTACCTTGCTGCACTTTTGTTACTACCGTTACTTGCTCGTTACAAATTATCTTGCTATCAAACTACTCTGTTACTTACAATTTCAGCACTTGCAGACATTACCTTGCTGAAAACCACTTGTCATTTCCTTCTGCTCCTCGTTGGGTTCGACACTCTTACTTATCGAAAAGGCTACAATTGATCCCATATACTTGTGGGTCATCAACATGCTCGTAGGATGCATCACTTGCATCCCCCATCCACAGAACTTCCATGGCTTTCAAATACAGAGTCGCGTGTCTGCATGTGAATGACAGGTTTTGTGAACTCTCTTTGTGGTACTGAACCAGGTGGTCCGGGAGTACATCCCTTGCGCCCCTTGTCCACCGCCTCACAATATGGTGTTTAGGGATCTCCTCAAGATGAAGGATTTCCATCACCTACATGATAGAGAAATAAGCATGTCAACCACCCCCCGCATTTTTTTCTTTCTCACTCCATATTTTCCTGATTTTTATTCATGAACACATGTGAAGCTAGTTAATTACCCTCAATGCATGGCTGCAAATCATTACAGTGTGCTCAAACTGACCACACTCGCAAGTGAATATTGTTTTGTATTTGTTTATGGTTACCTCATACTCGACCCTACTCCACTTCTCTCTTTTCGCTGCATTGTTTTGAGTGGTGATGTACCTCCTCATCTTACCAACTTCAGTAACATTGTACGCCGTTCCTTCAATCAGCAGGCGACCAAATTCCTCAAACATGTTCCTAGTGTATATTTTGCTAGCATGCCGCTCTATTGCGAGGTTAGTTCGTCTCACCGGGCCGCCCTGACACAAGTCACAAAAAAAGTAAACAACCTGTTTTTAGTGCATGGTATCACACCTCCGGTGTGGAAACATTGTTGTAAATCGGCACACATTTGGCCCAAGGGACAGACAAGAAACTTACAATCATGGTCCTTTTCTCCTCGTAGCTCTCATTGCGCTCAGTGTCAAATTGGAGCCTCATGTACTGCCTGACAAAGACATGCATTGTGCTTGCAGGGGGGCATGTATGATTTCAGCATGTGGTTTGCGCTCTTACTACGCTGGGTGCTTGTCATCTTCACGCAAAACATGCCCCTGAAAATATGGCTTCGCCCATTTTCTCCTGGTTTCGTGTATTTGTGTCATGTATGCATGACTCGTCAAGTTGTACTTGTCGAGAAGGGTCACCCAAGCTGATTCAAACTCATCCTACGTTAACATGTGGTTCACAACCTTGTGAAACTCAACCTGAAAATCGCTCTTCTTCATGTATAGTGGTCCCATCGTTTCATTCGCCTTCTTGAGGACATGCCATTTGCACCAACGATGGACAGTGTCAGGGTAAGTCCTCTTAATCGCCACCTCCATATCCCTGCATTGGTCTGCAAATATGAAAGCATTTTTCCCGTCAGTTTACACAAATAGTTTACAAATTTATATTAAATTATGGTCATATTTTTTTACAGCTGGTCTGAAAAGATATACGACAATATATAACAATTTTTTTCGTCGCGCGAGGAATCTAACCTGTGAGTATAGTTTGGGAGGCAGGCCCAGCCATCATACGCAAGAATTCTGCAAAAACCCACTCAAAGCACTCTCTGTGTTCATCACGCATCAATACCCCCGCCAGGATGATGCTCTGGTAGTGATTGTTAACACCAACAAATAACCCGAATGGCATGTTGGACAGGTTTGCCATGTATGTGGTGTCGAATGTGACAACATCCCAAAGAATTTGTATTCCATGCGGCTGCTGCCATTAGCCCACATTAGATTCTTCATCTTACTAGACTTGTCAGCTAGCACCACATAGGTAAACCCAGGGTCGCTTGAGCGTATGTCAACAAACACCTCAAGCGTCTTCCGGACATCATCATCAGCTTGTTCGCGGCTAATCTTCCCACATATATTTCCCGAGAGTCCTCTTTGTGAATGGCACCTTCTCTATAGACCCGAAAAAACTACCAATTATGCTGTAGACTTTCCCCTGGTTGACATTGTTTTCCCTTAGCTGCCTAATCAAATCCTTTGTGTACACATCTATGTGTTTATGGGATGGCTAGTGCACTTTCTCACCCATGGTGAGCGACATTGAATGATTGTGATTTTCCCGTGCTCAGTGATGTACCAACTGTTGTCGGACGCTCGCAGCAACCTAATCAAAGCTGGACACTCCATCTGCATGACCCACTATTTTTTGCCTCTGGTTTGCCCTGTAGGGAAATAACAAAACAAAGAGTAAAAAAATTAAGTTATGTCAGCCTTGCGTGTATTACTTCTACAGTTCTGCAGATTAGCACTCATTGAGCAACCACGAACGACCTCCTGCATGCTTTTTGTCCTTTCAGCAGTTAGCCTGCTTTTCCCATATCTTATTCCAAAGCAAATCTCCCACGAATAAAGATTTTAGAAATCGTATGCCTCGCCCAACAAGTCGAAGTTGAGCCCTAGTTCGTGCCGCATCACACTCTTGTCAGGTTTCTCTGCATATTTGCGGATTGCCAGCTCCAGAGCACTCATCCTGGATGGGCATGGCGCGTAGTCCGGTGGTGCACTACCCAGATGCAACCTGCATTTGTTTGAAAACTTAAATGCATAACTTTTTATGAGAAATAGAATGTTGGCCTAATACATATTTATTTTTTGTAGCAGATTTCTTATGTAAATTTGAAGGAGCATGCATGAACTATTTTCACCGTAACTGAAGATTTCATCTGTTTGCATCTACAAAGATATTTTGCATTTTTTCCACACACAGTTAACCAAGAAACTTGATGGCCTAACAAAGCTCACTTCTAGCAGTATTTGTATGCAATAGGAAATTTTGCAAAAAAATAAAATAAAATAAAAAATGAAACAAAGACAGCAGCCACAGGTGCATCCGCGGATGATGGTGTGTTTCATGGTGTGGGGCATCTAGAATTGCTCACGGTTGACTGAGCAGGCCCCGTTGGAGATGCAGCTCGGCGCCGCCAGGCATCCCCTTGTGCCATGGGCGAGCCATCTTCACCGGCCATCTGAGCCACGCCTGACCCACTGTTCGCCGCACCACTGCACCAGCATCATGATCCCCAACCCCATTATGTAACAAGTACATGAGGGGAACCGGATCTGGCTGGTCAGGGCTAAACATCTTAGTGGGATTTATAAGGTCGAAAAGGAAAGGCTTCTTACCCTTATTCAGTCCCTAGATTTAAAAGCCGAATCCACAATTCTGCCAGCCTCGGAGCTTCATGCTAAGCTTGAGGCGGAGATGAGATTGAAAGAGCTTCTCCGTGAAGAGGAATTAAAGTGGGCGCGGCGGGCTAAGGTTCGCCGAGTTGTCCAGGGGGACGCGAACACTCAATTCTTTCACATGATCGCCATTAGCAAGCATAGAAAGAAGGGGATCTTTCATCTTGAACAAGATGAAGGAACGAGTTTAGGACAGGAAACCCTAAAATTATACATAACAGAATACTACAAGCAGTTGTTTGGGCCTCCAGAGGATAATTGTGTATCTCTGGATGATTCTAGGATTGAGGATGTTCCTCAACTTGATGTTGATGAGAATGATATTTTGACTACCTCTTTTTCCAAGAAAGAGGTTTTTGAGGCAATTTCACAGATGAAAAACAATAAGGCTCCAGGACCGGATGGATTTCCGGTGGAGTTCTATAAAAAATGCTGGCATATTATTAAGGGGGATTTGTTACCAATGTTCCATGATTTATTCTCGGGACAGCTTCAGTTATTTCACCTGAATTTTGGAACGATAACCCTGCTTCCTAAGAAAATAAAGGTTGTGAGAATTGAGCAGTTCAGGCCTCTGTCTTCTTAATGTTAGTTTCAAAAAATTTACCAAGGTTGGGACTAATAGGCTCACGCAGATTGTGCATTCTGCGGTGCAGCATTCCCAAACAGCTTTCATGCCGGACAAAAACATCCTAGAAGGTGTTGTGGTCCTTCATGAAAGGCTCCACGAGATTCACACGAAAAAACTAGATGGAGTTGTTTTCAAGGTGGATTTCGAGAAAGCGTACGATAAAGTCAAATGGCCTTTCCTTCAATAGGCCTTGTGTATGAAGGGTTTTGATGAAGCCTGGCGACGCCAGGTAGAATCTTTCATGCAAAAAGGGAGTGTTGGAATTAAAGTGAATGACGACATAGGTCATTATTTCCAGACACATAAGAGCCTGAGACAAGGTGATCCGATGTCTCCTATTTTGTTTAACATTGTGGTTGATATGTTGGCAATTCTAATAGGAAGGGCTAAGTAGGCTGGTCAGGTGGGTGGTTTGGTGCCTCATCTAGTTGATGGAGGTGTGTCTATCCTACAGTACGCTGATGATACGATAATCTTTATGGAGCACGACTTGGCAAAAGCGAGACAGATGAAGCTGGTGTTATGCTTATTTGAACAATTGACCGGGGTTGAAGATTAACTTTCATAAAAGCAAATTGTTCTGTTTTGGTAGAGCCAATGAGGAACAAGAGGCTTATAGGTAATTGTTTGGATGCGAATTGGGGACTTTACCTTTTACGTACTTAGGTATACCCATTCACCATCGTAAGCTGACAAACAGAGAATGGAAGTGCATCGAGGATCGCTTTGAGAAGAAACTGAGTTGCTGGAAGGGCAAGCTCATGTCATACGGAGGCCGATTAATTCTTATTAATTCGGTGCTCACGAGTATGCCTATGTTTCTCTTTTCTTTCTTCGAAGTCCAAGTTGGAGTTAGGAAAAGGCTGGACTTCTATCGATTCCGATTCTTTTGGCAGAGCGATGAACTAAAAACAAAATACAGACTCGCCAAATGGGATATTATTTGTTGACCAAAAGACCAAGGGGGTCTTGGCATTGAAAATCTTGAAGTCAAGAACAAATGTCTTCTCAGCAAGTGGTTGTCTAAGTTATCTGTTGAGACTAATGCCACGTGGGCGCAGATTCTCCGTAGTAAGTATCTACAGTCCAAAATTTTGTCCCAGGTGACAGTGAGACCGACGGATTTGCCTTTTTGGAAGGGGCTCATGAGCAAATCAGCCTTTTTCAATAGGACAAAGTTTATAATCGGTAATGGCACTACCACGCGTTTCTGGGAGGATACCTGGCTAGGAGAGACGCCACTCGCGCTTCAGTATTTGTCCCTTTATAGTATTGTTCAACGATGTGATGCTTATGTTGCAACGATACTTCAGTCCATCCCCCTTAATATTCGTTTTAGGAGGACGCTTGCCAGCAATCATTGGGAAGTGTGACTTCATTTAGTGAGTAGACTGATGGAGGTTCAGCTATCTCAAAAGCCCGATCAGTTGCGCAGGAAGCTGACTAGGTCTGGAGAGTTCACAGTTAAATCGATATATCTCGATGTTATCAACTCTAGCGCCATTCCTTGTTTAGAATATGTTTGGAATGTCAAAGTTCCTTTGAAAATTAAAGTGTTTATGTGGTTTGTACATAAACAAGTCATATTAACCAAGGATAACTTGGCAAAGCGAAACTGGACATGATCTACTAGGTGTAGTTTTTGTGATCGGGTTGAAACTATCAAACACCTTTTTCTTGATTGCCCATTGGCCAAAGTTTTGTGGCGGACGGTGCACATAGCCTTGAACATTACTCCTCCGAATTTTGTCAGCACGTTATTTGGATCGTGGCTTAATGGGATAGAGTCCGAAACAGCTCGACACATTCGCGTAGGAGTATGTGCTTTATTGTGGGCAATTTGGAACTGCAGAAATGATTTGGTTTTTAACAGAACAACAAATATTCATTTTTTGCAGGTTATCTTCCGAGCCACTGCGCTAATCCATATGTGGTCATTACTCACTCCGACGGAGGCCAGGGAGCGTTTGGTTGCTGGATCTATCTGGTGGAAGATGGTAGCACGGGATATCTTCAACCGGTTTGGATGGCCGGCATGTAATAGGATAGGCAATTAGTTTTCCTATCTTTCTTATGCCAGCCGGTTGTGGCCTTTTGGCTTTTGTGTTTTTGGCCATGTGGCTCTTTGTGAGCTTGCCTTTACTTTTGCTTCAGACTTTAATACCTTGTTGAACCTATTTGCTTATTTATAAAGTTTGCCATATGCATCATTCCGATGCAGAGGCCGGGGAGTCCCCCCTTTTCGAAAAAAGGGTTATCAGCAAATCTATAATAACTAAATAGTTGATCCCCACTAACTATTTCTCTCAACATGCAAGCTATACACATCAGAAACCTTCTAACTAGTCCACGTCATTGATTCATCCACGTCTAGCTGTTCCTTCGAGTGGCACATCAATTAATTTTCAAATAAACAAAGCAACAGCAGGAATTTCTATGGTCATGTTGCATGCATCAACAATGCACCAATGTAGTGTCGTCTCCCTTCCCATTCCACGCATTCATTATTAGCATCCGATTCAGCTCCCGCCAGTGCATCATTTATCCCCCTTGCATATGTCTTCTTCTCTCCCACTCTAGCGATTTCTTCCCATTAAGTTTTCCCCATCTCTCCTTCCCAGTTGTCCTCAGCGAGTGGACAACCTTCACGCCAGCTGCGTTGCCTTCGTGGTAACGAGACGACGAGCAGATCCCTGCTCTGTCTGCAGCTAGAATTATTACTTAACCAGCTCACCTGAGGTGGCAGACTCGCTATTGTTGTCAATGGGAAGCCAGTTGAGGAAGATGGGAGACAACGTCGTTGCATGGTGATGTCGGGATCGCCCTCCTGGATCACCAGGATGACGGCCGACTGATGCAGCATTGAGACGGTGGTCATGCTACCGTGGGAGAGGCATAGCTACCACCGCTAGGCATAATCTAATGTCCTCAGAAGATGCCTTGACTTGAATCTACATTCAGAGAACCAGAGTAATCCAATGTTGCATGGCTATTTTTTGGTTGTGGCGTTTTCCACGCCCGGATTCCCTTGAAGTGCCTCCAACCCGCGAGGTCAATGATCAATCCTCTCTTGACATTCCTTTGTTGCTGGGAAGCCTGAGTGCTGTCAGTCTCAATTTTTTTTTCTTGCATCAACTTCGCTTCTTAGGTGTCTACTGTCTACGTGAGAATTCGTCTTTTGTTTTGTTGCTACCACTTTGCTTGCAGGTGATTTGAGGCATGGGTTGCAAATAAGAGATAATGACATGTGTGTCCTGATACGTCTCCAACGTATCTACTTTTCCAAACACTTTTGCCCTTGTTTTGGACTCTAACTTGCATGATTTGAATGAAACAAACCCGGACTGACGATGTTTTTAGCAGAACTGCCATGATGTTGTTTTATGTGTAGAAAAGAAAAGTTCTCGGAATGTCCTGAAAATCCACGGAGGCACTTTTTGGAAAATATAAAAAATACTGGCAAAAGAATCAAGACCAGGGGCCCACACCCTGTCCACGAGGGTGGGGGGCGCGCCCACCCCCCTGGGTGCGCCCCCCTGTCTCGTGGGCCCCCTGAGGCTCTGCCGACCTCAACTCCAACTCCATATATTCCGTCTCGTGGAGAAAAAAATTAGAGAGAAAGTTTCATCGCGTTTTACGATACGGAGCCACCGCCAAGACCTAATCTCTCTCGGGAGGGCTGATCTGGAGTCCATTCTGGGCTTCGGAGAGGGGGATTCGTCGCCGTCGTCATCATCAACCATCCTCCATCACCAATTTCATGATGCTCACCGCCGTGCGTGAGTAATTCCATCGTAGGCTTGCTGGACGGTGATGGGTTGGATGAGATTTACCATGTAGTCAAGTTAGTTTTGTTAGGGTTTGATCCCTAGTATCCACTATGTTCTGAGATTAATGTTGCTATGACTTTGCTATGCTTAATGCCTGTCACTAGAGCCCGAGTGCCATGATTTCAGATCTGAACCTATTATGTTTTCATGAATATATGTGTGTTCTTGATCCTATCTTGCAAGTCTATAGTCACCTATTATGTGTTATGATCCGACAACCCCGAAGTGACAATAATCGGGATACTTCTCGGTGATGACCGTAGTTTGAGGAGTTCATGTATTCACTATGTGCTAATGCTTTGTTCCGGTTCTCTATTAAAAGGAGTCCTTAATATCCCTTAGTTTCCGCTAGGACAACGCTGCCACGGGAGGGTAGGACAAAAGATGTCATGCAAGTTCTTTTCCATACGCACATATGACTATATACGGAATACATGCCTATATTACATTGATGAACTGGAGCTAGTTTTGTGTCACCCTATGTTATAGCTATTACATGAGGAATCGCATCCGACATAATTATCCATCACTGATCCATTGCCTACGAGCTTTTCACATCTTGTGTTTCGCTTATTTACTTTTCTGTTGCTATTGTTATAATCACTACAAAACGCCAAAAAATATTACTTTTGCTACCGTTACCTTTATTATCATACTACTTTGCTACTAAATACTTTGTTGCAGATACTAAGTTATCTAGGTGTGGTTGAATTGACAACTCAACTGCTAATACTCAATAATATTCTTTGGCTCCCCTTGTGTCGAATCAATAAATTTGGGTTGAATACTTTACCCTCGAAAGCTGTTGCGATCCCCTACACTTGTGGGTTATCAAGACTAATTTTTGGCGCCGTTGCCGGGAGGCATAGCTCTATTCTCTGAGTCACTTGGGATTTATATCTGTTGATCGCTATGAGGAACTTGAAAGACGAAAGAACTAAGATTTTGCCCTCAACTACGAGGGGAGGTAAGGAACTGCCATCTAGCTCCGCACTAGATTCTCCTTCTGTTATTAGTAAACTTGCAACACCTAAACCTACTACTGCTATGAATTCTGACATGTCGCATGTTATTGATGATGCCACTTCTTCTATGCATGATACTTATGATGAAACTACTTCTGTGCATGATACTACTTTGCCATTAGGTGAATTTCTTGATGAACAACTTGCTAGGGCTAGAGAGAATGAAATTATTGAAGATGCTATTATTGATGAAAGTGATGATGAAAGTTCTCCCAATGATTATGAATTGCCTGTTGTTCCTAAGGGTTGTGTTATGGAAGAGGAAGCTGCTAGAGCTATCTTTGCTTGTAAAGATATATATGATCTTAAGAAATTATTAGCTAAATGGAAGAAGCAATCTCTTAATGCTAGAATGAAACCTGACCCTGCTTTTGCTACTTCACCTATTTGTGTTACTGATAAGGATTATGAATTCTCTGTTGATCCTGAAATAATTACTTTGGTTGAATCTGATCCTTTTTATGGCCTTGAATCTGAAATTGTTATGGCACATCTTACCAAGTTGAATGAAATAGCTACCCTATTTACTAATGTGAGAAGTCTCGCTACTATTATATCCTTAAGATATTTCCGTTCTCATTAAAGGGTGATGCTAAGACTTGGGTTAATTCTCTTTCTCCTGGTTGTGTGCGTAGTCCCCAGGATATGATTTATTACTTCTCTCCTAAATATTTCTCTGCTCATAAGAAACAAGCTGCCTTGCGGGAAATATATAATTTTGTGCAAATTGAAGAAGAGAGTCTCCCACAAGCTTGGGGGAGGCTTCTATAATTACTTAATGCTTTGCCTGATCATCCTCTTAAGAAAAATGAAATGCTTGATATCTTTTATAATGGACTAAGCGATGCTTCCAAGGACTACTTGGATAGTTGTGCTGGTTGTGTTTTCAGGGATAGAACAGTCGACGAAGCTGAATTACTATTGAATAATATGTTGACTAATGAAAATAATTGGACTCTTCCCGAGCCAATCCCTGAGGCAATTCTTGAACCAATTGAGCCAGCTCCTGAGCCTATTCCTAAACCCACTCCGAAGAAGAGAGGTGTTTTATTTCTCAGTCCTGAAGGTATGCAAGAGGCAAGGAAATCAATGAAAGAAAAAGGAATAAAGCTGAAGATGTTAAGAATTTACCACCTATTGAAGAAATACATGGTCATATACCGCCTCTTGAAGAACCAATTGTCTTGATAACCCGACACAGGTAGTGAAGGTAAATTCTCTCTATAGATATGATAAAGTTGAAATACCCTCTACTAAATTTCATAGCCCATGCTTAGATGAATTTGATGACTTTATGGCTAGACAAGAAAGTTTTAATGCTTACGTTGGTAGAGAGTTAAAGAATAATGCTTTCGAGATAGGATGCGTGAGCGATCATATGGCTAGAGTTAAAGGTGAACTTAAACTCATTAGCAAATATGCATGCTACTCAAGCTGAGCAAGTACTTAAAGCTCAAAATGATCTGCTTGATGAATTAAATAATAAAAATGACTTTGCTATTAGAGTGGCTACTAGAACTGGTAGAATGACTCAGGAACCTTTGTATCCTAAAGGCCACCCTAAGAGAGTCGAGCAAGATTCTCAGCGAAACAATTTAGAGGCACCTAGTTCTTCCAAAAAGAAGAAAAAGAAAAACGTTAGAACTTTGCATGCTTCTAGTGAACCTAGTGTAGACACACCTGAGAATCCCAATGATATCTCTGTTTCTGATGCTGAAACACAATCAGGTGATGAACATGAACCTAGTGATAATGGTAATGATAATGTTCATGTTAATGCCCAACCTAGCAAAAACAATGAAGTAGAGATTGAACCTGCTGTTGATCTTGATAACCCACAATCAAAGAATCAACGTTATGATAAGAGAGATTTTGTTGCTAGGAAGCACGGGAGAGAAAGAGAACCATGGGTTTAGAAACCCATGCCCTTTCCTCCTAAACCATCCAAGACAAAGGATGATGAGGATTTTGAGCGCTTTGCTAAAATGGTTAGACCTATCTTCTTACGTATGCGCTTAACTGATATGCTCAAAGTAAATCCTTATGCTAAGTATATGAAGGATATCATTACAAATAAAAGAAAGATACCGGAAGCGGAAATTTCCACCATGCTTGCTAATTACACTTTTAAGGGTGGAATACCGAAGAAACTTGGAGACCCCGGGGTACCAACTATATCATGCTCCATTAAAAGAAATTATGTTAGAACTGCTTTATGTGATCTTGGAGCCGGTGTTAGTGTTATGCCTCTCTTTATATTGTAGACTTGAATTGAATAAGTTGACACCTACTGAAATATCTTTGCAAATGGCTGATAAATCAACTGTCATACCGAGGATGTGCCTGTTGTGGTTGCAAATGTCACTATCTTAACGGACTTTGTTATTCTTGGTATTCCCGAGGACGATAGTATGTCGATTATCCTTGGTAGACCCTTTTTAAATACTGCAGGGGCTGTTATTGATTGCAACAAAGGCAATGTCACTTTTCATGTTAATGGTAATGAGCATACGGTACACTTTCCGAGGAAACAATCTCAAGTTCGTAGCATAAATTCTATTGGAAAAGTTCCAACTATTATAATTGGAGGTTTTGAATTTCCTCTCCCTACTGTCAAGAAAAAGTATGATATTTTTATTGTTGGGGATGTTCATATCCCCGTTGAGGTAACTTAGTGTTATTCGAAATTTCTCCGGTTCCGTGTTATTCGTAATGAGTTTGTTAACAAGACTTGATCAACCTTGTTAGTGGATTCATTTTGATGATCATGAGATGGATGATAGAAGGCACAACCTTCTGTACCCACTTTTTATTTTCTGTTATTTAGATTAAATAAAGCAAAAATAATATCATCCGTCTATTTTCTGAATTATCCGCGCAACAAAAAAATATCCCGAAAATAAAAGTGCTCCAAATGTCTTGCAAATTTAGTATGATTTTTTATGGAATATTTGAGGATTTTAGGCACTGAAATCACTGCAGGAGGGGCAAGCACCAGGCCACGAGAGTGGAGGGCGCGCCCACCCCCCTTGGCGCGCCCCCTGTCTCGTGGGCTCTTGGTGGCCTCCTTCCACTTATGCCAGCACCCACACACTCCATCTTGTTCTGATAAGTGTACAAAATTAAATAAACTAATGCTGCTGTAAGGAGTTTCTGTATCTTGAAGTCGGATTTCTCTTTCAATATTGATACGGAATTGTTTTCACATATAAAAGCTAATGGTATATTGTAAATCAGGTTAGCTCAGGTGATAATTTTGTTTTAACTATCTCTTATGCAGTGTAACCAGCTTATGAGTTAACTACTTGCCTTCCATCTTTCTTTCTCATGGTGTAACCAGTGACAACTTTTTTGATTCTTTGACTGTTGCTCGCCGCCGCATGGAGAGACCTCCATTCACTTTTATGTAACTGGGGCGCCTACTCCTTTAGCTTTAGCCTGTTGTTATCAAGCCATAGCCCCACTCTCTTTTGCATCGGCATGACATAGCTCGATCTGCATATAGCCTACTACAGCCACTCGGCAAGTTAAGTACAACAGTCAGCATGCATTGAGTTTTGGAGTTATGAGCATATGCAAATTGATGTACTTTCGTTTGGTGATGAGAGGTTGGATTATCAGGTACTTGAGGTATTTTGGAACGAAGGCATCTGCTGCCAGAGTTGATCATCAACAATTAGCTCGAGATTTATTTCTACAACCAAACGGGAGTAGAATCATTTTTGCATACTGAAACAGTCCTTTATACTATATACTATTGTGTACAGAGCTTCTGTTTCGTTTTGCTTCCTGATGCACTTTTCTTTGTATAATTATATCAAATGTTGCCACTTCAGCATGAAACAACACTAAATTTGTCCGTGGCAAAAGAAGCACTTCTAAAATTGTGTACACTTCCATTTCAGATAAGTAGTTTGTTGTGCACTCAAGTTAGAGTTCAGAAGATAAATTGACGTACTTGTGTTGTTGTATGAAGTGTCTTCTTTTTAGAACTGGTATATGACATCTCATGTTTAATTATTTTCTTTCTACCATATCAAATGGGTGCAAGATCATCACCGTGCAACCTTAGTTTGCACAAGCACCAGCAGGAAGATCCGAAAATGACTACATAGGACATTATAAAAATTGTGTTACCATTTCTCATGGACAGTGATAAAGTGTGAGGGATGCACATAAATATCTTAATGTGCATAGATCAACTTAAATGGTTCTTTAAACCACCCATATACTTACATTGTTATCTTCTATGAGTCTTCTTCATACATGGATTCTACAATAATTTTCCGCAGCAACGCGCAGGGTTTCTTCTAGTTTCTCACGAACGGGAAACCTACGAAATCGACGGCATCATTGTGTGTTATGAAAATCTCATCCA
>NC_041393.1:133810688-133872534 GCF_002162155.2 Triticum dicoccoides | reverse complement strand
CGGGGTGGGATACTAACTTGTTTTGGTGTGCACGCCGCCGACCAAGCACGGGCACCCCGGCAAAATCACCCGGCCGGACGTAGGCTACCACACCCTTTTTCTTGCCCACCTAGCAGTTGAGGGTGGTGGCCAGCGGCAGTCTCCTGAAGGAACCACGCGAATGGATGGAAGGAGTATCATTTTGTTTTTTCTCGCTCGCACGTGCCCGAGCAATGCTACACTTACGGATAAAAAAGCGACGAATACTCGCTACGGACTGGTGTGGTAACTAGTGGTTGGATATCACAGGGCCCACACCCTTAAATTCAGGCGGGAGGTTTAATAGAGAGAGGACAACTATGCTTGTAGATGTAACCCATAAAAATTCATCTGTAAGTGTAGGATTTTTGCACGTGCCCCGCCGACCGGCACGCAGCTCAGACAACGATCTGATCCCTGGCCCAGGCCAAAAAGCAAACGTGCTGGTCCACGGCCCAGTCGAAAAGTCACCGTCCTGGTACAACACGGCCCAGACCGAGACTCCGCGTTGTCTGTCAGGCCTCTACGCTCGCGGCCCCGATACTTTCCCCTGCTCGCTACCGTATTCATCGGCATATCCTATTTAGCGCTTATGCACCTTGGAATTCAGGCGGGAGGTTTAATAGAGAGAGGACAACTATGCCTGTAGATGTAACCCATAAAAATTCATCTGTAAGTGTAAGATTTTTGCACGTGCCCCGCCGACCGGCACGCAGCTCAGACAGCGATCTGATCCCTGGCCCAGGCCAAAAAGCAAACGTCCTGGTCCACGGCCCAGTCGAAAAGTCACCGTCCTGGTACAACACGGCCCAGACCGAGACTCCGCGTTGTCTGTCAGGCCTCTACGCTCCCGGCCCCGATACTTTCCCCTGCTCGCTACCGTATTCATCGGCATATCATATTTAGCGCTTATGCACCTTGGAATGCAAAAAGTGTGCAGTGACGGGGAGTCGAACACACGCCGCGCCTGTTGCTAGCGCACGGCTATAGCCACCACACTACTTGCCCGCGATTGAGTATCTAGCTCGTTTTTCCCTTTTTTACTTTGTACCTCAGCTCGGTTTTTTTATTCTTTTTCTTTTTCTTTTTTCTCATCTTTCTTCGTTTTCTTTAGTGCGCCTTTTTTAAAATTCGATGAACTTATTTCAGAATTGATGAACTTATTTTCAAATTCGATGCACTTTTCTAAAATTGGATGAACTTTTTTTAAAATTTGATGTACTTTTTTCCCAAATCGATGTAATTTTTCAATATTTGATGAACTTTTTTCAAATCCGATGAATGTTTTTTAAAATTCGACAATTTTTTTCCCAAATTAGTGAACTTTATTCAATTTTCTTGAACTATTTTTGTTTCACGTGAACTTTTCCAAATCTGTGAACTTTTTCAAACTCACGAAATTTTCTTAAATTTGTGATCTTTTTGAAATTTCGGAACATTTTTCATTATTTGAATACGTGACCTATTCTTTTTGAAAAATATCCGCAAACTTTTGTAAAATATATGAACTTCCATTTTTTGGAACCGCGCAGCCCATATTGTCCATAATTACTATCGAGGTACAAATGGTCACAAGTACAAGGTTGCTCTAGTGGTTAGGGGAGCGTGTTTAGAAAGCATCGACGTGAGTTCGAATCCTGATGCATCTAATTTTATGATTTTTTGTTCGCTAGTGTAACGTGTTCTTGGGCCGGCCCACCGAAGCGCTGCTGCGAGCGCCAAGTTAGTTAGTTGGCGCTAAAGGCGCGGAGTAGGAGCTCCCGTATTCATCTGTATCTCTCATTTATCAGCGTTCGCAACTGGCACGCCAGCTAGATTTGTTCGCATCCCAAGATTGAAACAGACGAGTGAGATATCGAGAACAGCTAAGCCCGAGCTCCGAATCGCCCCTCTCATGCATGCATGTGCTTTTCTGTCATTTTTTGTTTCTTTTTGTGTCATTACGTGCTTGTAGATTTGAAATGAACATCTATGCAACATATATTTCTACTGTAATAGCATTAATAAAAAGGAATTGTTAATTCCCATCTAGATAAGAGTTTACAATGTCTCATCTAACTAATGTACCATTAGATACAGTATGAAGATTCGTGCTTCTGAGTCGCTTGTTGCAGCGGCGGTGCCAGAAATCCAATCATGTGTATTCAATTGAAGCTTGTGTAGTCTATCCATTTGTAGGATCTTTTTACATGATATCTATTTGTTGTAGGACTTTTTTGCAAAATGTTATGTAGTCAATGGCTGCACAAACTCAAATGTGGCTTCGCCAATGGCTCATTGTCGTTATCCCGTGAAGTAGTAAGGCCCGATAGGACTTGTTTAGTTGGACATTTTATGCTTTGTGTATTGGGTTTTATTTGATGGGTTGTAGCTTCTTCTTTTTTTTTTGAGGCCCCTTGTTTTTTGTTGGTTTTTGGTTTGACTGTCTGACTAGAGGAGAGCATAACTTGAGTTTCTTTTCTTTTCTTTCTTTTTGCAAAAGGATGCAATCAGTTTTGAGGTGTTTGGCAAATATTGTTCAAATTGTTTAACACATATATTTCAATTTTTGAAATACTTTCTAAAATTTATGAAGAGTTATAATTCTTGAGCAATTATCCAAATTTATTTATAAAATTTGGTGAATATTAAGAACCATTATTTTTTTTTGCCTGAGTTGTAAGGCCTCTTCCAATGCGCATGTGGTTAGATGGAGTGCTAATGTATTAAAGAGCTTAGCAACTAAAGTCTTTAATGCATAAGTGTTTAGTTTGTTGTGGCTAAGCTTTCTTTATTTAATTTTTTCACAACTAAACTCCTTCATGCACAGGGTAAACTTCTTTCATTTAAGCGTTTTGCATAGGTCCGTGCGTTTAGCATTGGTTTTTCTTTGGGTCACCAATCATCTCTCTTCTCTTAACTACCTTGCCACAGAAAAAAATTGTCTATATAGCATGCTTAGCACATGTACGCCGTAGAGTACTGGGAAGGGTCCACTATTAACTTGCAACTAGACTCAACTTTTTTGCTGGAACTAGACGTGATTTTTTTTCATTAGTTGCAAATCCACCATCAACTTGTAATTCGGCTTGAATTTTCTTCCCCTTAGTTGCAAGTCCACCATCGACAAGATATTAGGAGCCGACGCTTTATTTGTCCCACTAGGCCCCGCACCCGTCCTAGTGACAAGTCCACAATTGATATGCAACTGGGCCCTTGGTCATTTTGTTGCCCAAGTTGGAAGTCCACCCTTGACTAGTAACTGGGTGAGCCATTTTTTGACCCAATTGCGAGTTCACCATCGATTCGTAGGCCTACCATTTTTAATTTCAGTTTCAAATCCACCATCAACTCGCAACTGGGCCGGCCTTTTTTTGTCCTAGTTGCAAGTTTACCATTGACAGGAAACTGGGCTCTTTGATCCTTTTTTGCCGAAAAGTGTGCAAGTCCACCATTTGATTCACACTGGGCCGGAGTTTCTTTTTGCGTCAGTTGCAAGTCCACCATCGACTTGGAACTAGGTTTTTTTATCTTAGTTGCAAGCCCACCCTTGGCTCGCAATTGGTCGTGACTTTGTTTTTTGCCATAGTTGCAAGTTTACCATAATTCGCAACTGGGGCTGACCCTGTTTTCGTCCTAGTTGAGATTCCACCGTTCACATGCAATTGAGCCTTTGATTCTTTTTTTCCTGAGTTGCTAGCTCACCCTTTGAGTCACTACTGGGCCTGAATGTTTTTCGCCTCAGTTGCAAGTTCACCATCAACTAACAACTTGGGTTGAGTTTTTTTGTCCTAGTTGCAAGTCAACAATCGACTCATGACTGGGCATGACCTTTTTTATCCTAGTTGCAAGTCAACAATCGACTCACAACTAGGCTCTTAATCCTTTTTTGATATAGTGCAAGTTAACCATCGACTCGCAACTCGGTCCAACCCTCTTTTCTACCCTAATTGCAAGTCCACCATTGACATGCAACCGAGCCCTTGATCGTTTTTGTACCTCAGCTGTAAGTCCACCCTTTACTCGCAACTGGGCCTAATGTTTTTTTTACCCAATTGCAAGTCCACCGTCGTCTCACAACTGGACTTGACCCTTGTTTTATCCCATTTGTGAATCGACCATCGCCTTGCAACTGGGTCGACCCATTTTGCCTCAGTTTTGAAATCCACCCTTCGACTTACAACTAGGCCGGACTTCTTCTTTCACCTCAGTTGGAAGTCCACAATAAACTCACAATTTTTTTGACTTTTGTTCCCAGTTGCAAATCAACCATCAACTTGTAGGGGAACGCAGCAGAAAAAAAATTCCAACCTACGCACCAGCCCAGGACCACTATGGAGACTGCATACATGGTTTGATCTTTTTCGTTACCGACTCGTAGCGCAGCGGGAAGTAGAGTCGATGACGATCGGCGGTGCAGATCCCCGCAGCTAGGATTTACAACCTCCCAACCGCGAGGATGTATACCCTCATCTGCTCCTCAGACAGCCCTCCGGGAGGTGGTCGAACAGCCCCCCGGACGGTGTCGCGGACAGCCCTTCGGGAGGACCTTCGAAACTCGAATGGTCACTCAGAAAGCCCTTCGGGAGGACCTTCAAAACTCGGACGGTCACACGGACAGCCCTTCGGGAGGCACTCTCGAACTAAGACTGAAACTACGATCTCTCTACAGAGTTGCACACATACGGTGTCATCTATCCGGCAGGGCTTCGCCGTCCAGAACTAGTTCCTGCCGGAACCCAGACAGCCTTTCGGCTCTACGAAACTATTTCGCTAGGAGGGAGAGAAGAAGCCAGATCATTGCATGGCACTTGTATGAGAACAAAGGTATGAGTGTGGAGAGTGCCTCTCCACCTCTATTTATAGGAAAAACCCAAGGGGTAGGGGCACATGAAAAACCACAAAATGCCCACACTTTATGTCACACATAAAGGGCATAAAGGACATAAAGGGATGTCAAGTGGAGCCCCATGGAGGAGCTGCACCCTCCAACGTCCCACCTTCATGGGGGGCCCCAAAGGGGGTTCCTTGATCCCCAAGTCCTTCTGGAAGCCTTTTGGGAAAAGCCCCAAAAGGTGGCTTTCCATAAATATCCCAAAAAGCACTTTCACTATTCACGATGACATTTTTCAGCGTCCATTCGAACTGAAAATATTTGTGTGGAATTAGAACATTTCTAGTACCCACCAAAATGATTTCAATGCGTTCCGAAACAATTCCGATTTAGTGATTTTTATCTGCGAAAAGCATCTGAAGTGGTTCCGGCAGCTCCGGAGCATATCCGGTTATTATCCCGGAAATTCCAGAAAGCTTCCAGAATGATTCTCGCACCCTCCAAGAATTATCAGGCATGTGCTGAAACCAATTTGACTTAATGGTATCCCCTGAAACAACTTTTCAGTTTCACCGAAACTCATCCGATGACCTCTCTCTGCGGAACCTTTTCCGCTGTCCGAAACTTTTCCGGTGTCCGAAACTTTTTCGATGATTTTCTCTCAGACTCCTTGTCTAGTATTCAACAGATAGATGACCCTTAATCGTGTGACCCTATAGGTTTGGTGAAGTATAGACATGACCCGGAACCCCTTCCGATCAATGATCAACATCGGAGCCATGGACACCCATATTTACCCCTATACCCACACGAATGAATATTCGAGTGAACCTCCAGTTGGCGTGTGCTATTCCTGTTGCTTCATGATATGTTACAAATAACTGAGGTGAGACATGTTGGTATTCCCGTGGATCAACAACTTGTCCACTATGCTAGTTACCTCGTTACCGGTATTGTTCTCTTTTCTCGTTTCCGTGTTCCGACATCCCTGTGATCAAATCACACTGTGTCTGGCCAAACGATGATGGATACCGTAACACCGAGAGGACCCGAGAATATCTCTCCATCGTCGGAGGAGAAAATCCCAATCTTGAGCTATCAAGTTACTTGACACACTTTTCCATGAACCCGCAAGCCGCCGTAATAGCCACCCATTTACGGATGACGTTTAACGAACCCCAAAGTTCATGAAGCAAGTATGAAGAAACTCGATACTCTCATGGTCTAAGGAATTATGCAAACATTAACTATCTTTTTGTTATCTACCATAAACTTGTGATGAATGAATCTCATAGCATAACATCAATCTGGGTTGATTCGACACAAATGTTCTCTTAACATTTTGCCCTCAAAGTTGCTGGCATAGACATGCCCATGACCAGGAAAACAGAATCATCATGCAACACTTGAGCTAGTCTTAGAGGCCAGATTAGGAATACTTCTTACCGTTTATAATTCCGCACGTGCATATGAGTCTTCCTCCGAGCCTCGTGTTATTGCCGACTCGAGAACCATAGCAGTTATAGCATGGAACATAAACATAATTATGAACATGGAGATAAGTAATAGCATTTATTATTGCCTCTAGGGAATATCTCCTACAGACTCCCACTTGCACTAGAGTCAATAATCTAGTTAATGCTAATGCACTTTACACCTATGGCATACTGGTGTAAAAAATGCTCTGCATGTGGTATAGCCTGATGTCCATCGGATCTGACGACTTCAGCTCCGTGTGTATCTTTGCATATCCTCATGTTTTCATGCTTTCAGAAAATTCATATTTTGTGTGGACTTGGCTTTTATGTATGTGAATCACAGGTCGAACCTGGATTCCTCAGACTGAGTTATGGAGAAACTACCTACAGTAGTGTCCCATTGACAAAAGCCATCTTGGAACCATACTAAGTTCATGAATGAATTATACAACTCAAAATCTTGTTTCTCGCTTCTAAAGCGTCAACATACTTAGTCATTTGTTATAGAATTCACCACAGTATCCGGTTGGGAACAATTTCCAACTATCGTGCCACCATATTGTGTATTACACAAAACCCTTAACTTAAATTGAAAATCGCATGGAGAAAAGATGAAGAGTACTGTATCGATGTAACATTTTACAACAAACTCTTCATGATCTCCGCTTGCGAGAGAACATATCATAAGTACTTACTCTAGTACTCAATGACATCTTTCACTGTTGTCCCATGATCAATACTTTGATCACTTTAGTATCCATACTTGCAACACCTTGGGATTATCGGACATGTCTAGTTGTTTTACGTACCATGGAATACATGATTAATCCAAACACAAAAGTGTGTGGAATCTGTATCATGTATTTTGCTCATCGGTGTTTTGGGACACTGATTCTTGCAAAACTCTTTCCATGTGACATCGGCAAGAATCACTCCTTGTCGTTCTTAGTGCTAAACGGTTTTAGCATCTTGTCAATATGTATTTATTGCTTAGCCCTATTAGGTAAATCTATATCCATAGATCATTATGCCTAATATTGAGGCTATTTAGCCTAAGCACTTCATCAAAAAAACTATTTTTAAATGAAGTCCTAATTCATGTCAAGAAATTTATTTCAAATTAACAAAGTGTCAAGCACAAAAGGTTTTTAGAAATATTATTACGCTCCCACTTACTTTCTTGAATTACAAGCATCTTCGTTACACATTGATGAAGTCAAACCCCTTTCACCATTTCATCAAAGCACGAAGATTCCAACTCCATTTTGCTCTCTTCTGTCCATCGCTGGAACTTTGAAGTTTGCACCCTTACTACCATCCTTTGGATAGACAAAATGCCTTGGACTGTAACACATGCAAGTCCTTGGTTTCATTTCCATCAGATGGAAATCCTATTGTCATCCATGTTTCATATCTCATGATTGAAATATGTATTAATTGCTAGTTCAACCCGAACCGACTTTAAGCATCACTACGATGAAAACAACCTCATCGTAGTCAACTCTTGAACTTGTTATTTCAACAAGTCGAGATTTATGGATAAAACATTTTTACCCATATCAGTTTTAAGTTCCATAATTACTCGTTAGACTCTAAGTCTTCCAAAAGGTGTATCAAGGTTTTAATCTTGAATCACTTATATGAAAACTAACTCGGGTTGTATTGGCATTTAGCCAATTCCAGAGTCAGGGCCCATCAACGCTTCCTTGTGTATCGTAGGTATAATGTTATCTAACAAAAATATCTCGTTTGCGCACCTGAGAGGTTTGCACGAGCCTTGCCTACGCGGTTCAGCTACAAGTTCGATCGAAGTTCATACTTTTATTATAGAGACTTCCGTATCAGTCACAGTAGGAAACTCTGGAATTACTTCCAAGGTCTCTTTCCTTTGATCTGATGACGAAGATACATTTCATCTCGTCGAGTTGCACTATTCTCCCACTCACCTTTTTGAAAGAACCATTCTCTTTAAAAGCACATCGTTTCGCGGCAAAACTATTTGCCTCGGTATAGTGAGGGAGGAATACCCAACATTTTGGTATAACCTACAAAGTAGCACTTGTCTGATTTGGAATAGGTTTGTAACCTTTTACACAAGCCCCATATTCCAAATGTTAAGAAAAGATATAACATGGTTGGGCATACCATACCATGGCTTCATTTCAACAGACCCGATGTAGCTCTTTTCAGTGTAAAAGCCGCGGTCTCTAAAGCATCACTTTAAAAGGGATAATGGCAAATTTATTTATGTCATCTTTGACCTTACCATGTCATAAATGGTTAGATTACATCTCCATGGACTTTCCACTTGCAGTGGTGTTTTGGGAGGTGCAAGTTATGAAACCCCTTTCACAACTCATCAGACATTCGCTAAACATGTAACTCAAATATTCCTTTGTGCAATCAAATTGCAGAAACATAATTTTCTTGTTACAATAACTTCTACTTCAATTTTGAAAACCTTTCGAATGATTTCAAAAGATCCAGACTTACATATCATCAATTAAATATCCATATATCTACTTGAGTCATTTCTGAAGATAAATAAATCCACCACTTGCAACAACATTTATTGAACTACACACATCAAAATGTATGGTCACCAATAAGTTTGTTGCTCGTTCCTTATGGCCTGTGAACGGTATTTCAGTCACTTCACTTTTCAGAGGAAAGTTGCAAGTGTCAGATGATTCAAAATCAAATGACTTCAAAATCCATCATAGTGGAATTTTTCCATGCGGGTTTCTCCAATGTGACCAAATGCAGTGCCACACATGTGTGGTATTCTCATAGTATATGGTCTTGCGACATTTAGCGTCAGCGTTATGGATGTATCATTTTACCATCAATATTCATAACATACATCCCATCTTGGATGGAAGCATGGCCCTTCATGTTATTCATAATACTGAACAACAATTGTTCTTTTACGAACAACCGTTTTGCAATAAACATTGTGCAATGGGCTGGAGTGTAAGAAACTCTAAAATGAATTATGAAAGTAAACACAGAGGTAATTTATTAATATCATTATTCATAACATACATCTCATTCACAATGAAAGTATGGCCCTTAAGTTTATTCATAATACTGAACAAAAAGTTCTCTTATGAACAACCTTCTTGCAAGATACCTTGTGCAAAGGGCTAGAGTGTATGAAACTCTAAAATGAATTATGGAAGAAAATACATAGGTAATACACCGATGGAAGGTATAGTAACTTTTACTATGTTTCCAACACGTATTAAAACCTCATTCCTGGCTAGTCTTTTTAGGCCATAGTAGCTCTTACATTGATTCGCAACAGAATGCAATCGAGCGGGTATCTTTGTGATTAACTCACAATACCCAAGAATTAGTGATTAACATGTTTAACCATAATTCCCAAGAACTATATCTTTGACCAGGCTACTATACATCAAAAACTTGTATGACATTCATACATGAGCTGGATATTCTAGTCATCTTTCTGTCTGCCTTTATACTTTTAACAGTTTAACTTTTAGTATTTCTCCTACTCACAAAAGAACACCCAACTTAAGAGTGGCGTTATCCCCGGACTTCCTAGGTGTGTAAGTCATACTAACACCCTTTGGACACTTCCTTTCTCTTTAAGTTGTTGTTTTATTCACCTTTCATCATATGACAGGCGTTCTTCTGGATCCCTCTCTTATCAGTCAAATGCCCAGTAAACACTTTACTAATCCTTTACAAACAAACATTGCTTTGTTTGTATCTGAAAACAATGTTCAGTTCCATGAATATCACATAACTATCCCAAACTTTCGAAGTTCGGGTTTCATGGAAGCAAACATATTGCACTTGACCATAACAGAAATCTAGCTTTTGGATTGAAGGATGAGAGTCTCATCATCCATAGCATTTAGAGGGAGTATACGGAAAGCATGCGATAGGACAAAGTCCTTCTCGGCACTTTTGAGGAAAATCCTCACATTACGTTACCAACCGTAAAGTTTTAACCAGATATTTAATGGCTATTCAATTTAATCAAGGAAGGTGGAAACGCGAGCCATTATTCTACAACTATTTTGCAAGAAACACTTAGACAGTGTTCATAATTAATTGCACTGAGAATTAAACATGTTAATTCAATAGTGCGCTCCCACTCAAATCAATATCTCTCAAAATTGATTATGAGTGACACAAGACCCGCATATCCATTCAATGCCATTGAACAAGATGAACACTGATGGTGCGAAATTCAATCGGTAGGCAAACTTGCCGATCACATCTCTATGTGACTCTTGTTCATCTTTCGATGGGTGTATTCCGAGCTCAGGGAGATCCTTCCAGAATGTCAAGACAACCAAGTGATCTTTCTGCGAGGTCTCAACTCACCCGCCTCACACTTCCCTAATTGTTCGTACCCAGGGAGATCCTGCGATACCCCGAAAAGTTAGGTGTCGTGACGGTGCTACACTTGGGAGAACACTAACTACTTGATATTTTTGTGACAGATCACCCTAATAAAAGCGACTACCGCGCAATCAAGAAGGGTGCATCATAAGGGATAAACATCTCAGGAAATTCATAATTAGCATGATATGGTATAGCCCTTTCTGACGGAGAAGTCTTGTATTTCTTCGTCTTTCGGCATTCGCATCGGTGTTTACCTTCGCGAAGATTGCCACCACCTTGTCGATGCACCAGATAATATTGCTATCTCTATAGCTAATAAAATAAGTGCATTACTTAAGGTTGACACGCAGGTCATTAAAGTGCAATCATATGGCTCCAGTCATCATGCCGAATCATGACACACAGGTCATGTTTAATCAATTTACATCATATAGTCATCTCATACATAATCAAATTATTATGAGCACTGCTATACCACATCATATGCACATGCAAACCCTCAACAAAAACCAAGTTAGACGTCTCTAATCGGTTATGCAAAGACTTGTTTTTCGTGGCTTCTAAGGTTTCAAAACAAACCGAAGCTACCAACATCCATCATCAAGTATGATAATTCAAGTCGCTAGATTAACTTTGCGGGGTGTATGAAATACGAGATAATAAAATCTCGAGCTCCATACTGAACTTCGTCATACACATGACCCCCGTGCAGATCATATCTGCATTGCCTTTTTGTCTACTAAATTTCATCTTTCTTTTTAACTATGGTGGAATTCAATGAACTGTTAGCACTACGTTGATCAATCAGGATCGCTGATTGCCAGAACATTGAAACTCCAATATACTGTTATCAAGATCAGAAATATGCAAATTCCAAGGAAGCAACAAGAACGTCGGGTAACAGATTTCATCTGCTACCCGCACAAATAATTTTCAGTAATAGATCTCATCTACTACCTAATTATATTGTGCAACACCCATACATCTCTATGTAGTCTAGATCGCAACCTGCATCTACGCATAGCACGGCTCATGATACCACTATAGGGGAACGCAGCAGAAAACAAAAAATTTCCAACCTACGCACCAGCCCAGGACCACTATGGAGACTGCATACATGGTTTGATCTTTTTCGTTACCGACTCGTAGCGCAGCGGAAAGTAGAGTCGATGACGATCGGCGGTGCAGATCCCCGCAGCTAGGATTTACAACCTCCCAACCGCAAGGATGTATACCCTCATCTACTCCTCAGACAGCCCTCCGGAAGGCGGTCGAACAGCCCCCCGGACGGTGTCGCGGACAGCCCTTTAGGAGGACCTCCGAAACTCGAACGGTCACTCGGACAGCCCTTCGGGAGGACCTTCAAAACTCGGACGGTCACACGGACAGCCCTTCGAGAGGAACTCATGAACTAAGACCGAAACTACGATCTCTCTATAGAGTTGCACACATACGGTATCATCTATCCGGCAGGGCTTCGCCGTCCAGAACTAGTTCCTGCCGGAACCCAGACAGCCTTTCGGCTCTACGAAACTATTTCGCTAGGAGGGAGAGAAGAACCCAGATTATTGCATGGCACTTGTATGAGAGCAAAGGGATGAGTGTGGAGAGTGCCTCTCCACCTCTATTTATAGGAAAAACCCAAGGGGTAGGGGCACATGAAAAAACCCAAAATGCCCACACTTTATGTCACACATAAAGGGCATAAAGGGCATAAAGGGATGTCAAGTGGAGCCCCATGGAGGATCTGCACCCTCCAATGTCCCACCTTCATGGGGGGCCCCAAAGGGGGTTCCTTGATCCCCCAAGTCCTTCTAGAAGCCTTTTGGGAAAAGCCCCAAAAGGTGGCTTTCCATAAATATCCCAAAAAGCACTTTCACTATTCACAACGACATTTTTCAGCGTCCGTTCGAACTGAAAATATTTATGTGGGCTTAGAACATTTCCAGTACCCACCAAAATGATTTTCAACGCGTTCCGAAACAATTCCAATTTAGTGTTGCTCATCTGCGAAAAGCATCTGAAGTGGTTCCGGCAGCTCCGGAGCTATCCGGTTATTATCCCGGAAAATTCCAGAAAGCTTCCAGAATGATTCTGGCACCCTCCAAGAATTATCAGGCATGTGCCGAAATCAATTTGACTTAATGGTATCCCCTGAAACAACTTTTCAGTTTCACCGAAACTCATCCGATGGCCTCTCTCTGCGGAACCTTTTCCACTGTCCGAAACTTTTTTGGTGTCCGAAACCTTTTTGGTGATTTTCTCTCAGACTCCTTGTCTAGTATTCAATAGATAGATGACCCTTAAGCGTGTGACCCTATAGGTTCGGTGAAGTATAGACATGACCCGGAACCCCTTCCGATCAATGATCAACATCGGAGCCGTGGACACCCATATTTACCCCTATACCCACACGAATGAATATTCGAGTGAACCTCGAGTTGGCGTGTGCTATTCCTGTTGCTTCGCGATATGTTACAAATACCCGAGGTGAGACATGTTGGCATTCCCGTGGATCAACAACTTGTCCACTATGCTAGTTACCTCGTTATCGGTATTGTTCTCTTTTCTCGTTTCCGTGTTCTGACATCCCTGTGATCAAATCACACTGTGTCTGGCCAGACGATGATGGATACCGTAACACCGAGAGGGCCCGAGAATATCTCTCCATCGTCGGAGGAGCAAATCCCAATCTTGAGCTAGCAAGTTACTTGATACACTTTTCCATGAACCCGCAAGCCGCCGTAATAGCCACCCATTTACGGATGACGTTTAACAAACCCCAAAGTTCATGAAGCAAGTATGAAGAAACTCGATACTCTCATGGTCTAAGGAATTATGCAAACATTAACTATCTCTATGTTATCTACCATAAACTTGTGACGAATGAATCTCATAGCATAACATCAATCCGGGTCGATTCAACACAAATGTTCTCTTAACATTTTGCCCTCAAAGTTGCTGGCATAGACATGCCCATGACCAGGAAAACAGAATCATCATGCAACACTTGAGCTAGTCTTACAGGCCAGACTAGGAATACTTCTTACCGTTTATAATTCCACACGTGCATATGAGTCTTCCTCCGAGCCTCGTGTTATTGCAGACTCGAGAACCATAGCAGTTATAGCATGGAACATAAACATAATTATGAACACGGAGATAAGTAATAGCATTTATTATTGCCTCTAGGGCATATCTCCTACACAACTTGCAACTAGGTATGACTCTTTTTGTCCCAGTTCCAAGTCCACCATCAAGATGCAAGTGGCCCTTAATCCTATTTTTCCCAACTTCACCCTTGACTCTCAATTGGGTCTGTCTTTTTTTTGCCTTGGTTGTATGTCCATCATCGGCTCGCGAACATTTTCTAAATTTCATGAACATTATTGAACTTTTTAATATTTTTCATATTCTTGACCATCTTTTAATCCTCGTCCATTTTTTATTTGGTGACATTTTTGGAACCCTTGAATATTTTTTGAACTCGTGAACAATTTTTCATATTCGCCAATATTTTCTTAACTTGTAAAAAAAACTCGCGAGCATTTTCTGAATCCATAATCATTTTTATCAAACACATGATTTTATATATCTCTATGAACACTTTTTTGAATTCATGAATATGTTTTGGAACTCATGTACATTTTTTCATATTCACAAGCATTGTTTTGAATTTGTGAACAATTATTGAACTTGTTATTTTTTTCCATATTCTAGACCATTTTCTTGATCATCGACCATATTTTCAATCCTCGGGATATTTTGTGGAACCCGCAAACATTTTTTGAACACGTGAACATGTTTTCATATTAACCAATATATTCTTTGAACTCGGGAATAATTTTCACAATCGCCGACATTTTTTAACCCATGATTTGATTTTCATATTATCGGCCATTTTCTTAATCTGCAAACATGTTTTAAACTTGTGAACATTTTTTCATATTCACAGACATTTTTCAACTTAGCGCATAATATTTAAATTCATCAAATTCTTTCAAAATATTTACTAGTAAATTGTTTTCTTTACCCCAAATGCCTTAAATTCATCCCGTCGGTCCAGTAGTGTGTCCAAGTCAAGGAACAAGAAAAAAACAAGGTGCATGATGAATTCTAAGGTACATCAACATTTTATCTTCGACAACCATGCAGTATTGGTTCCTTAGAATCACCAATATAACAAGTTAAAAAATCATGCGGTATTGGTTCCTTAGAATCACCAACTATTACCTATGAAGATAATGTTGCATGTATTGCTCAAATGCATATGGGATATATTCCAGTGAAAATGCCAATCCGGTGAAAACTTGAAAACTTTCCTCGTGGGCCATCGGATCGTGAATATATGGTACAGATCAGAGGTGGAATCCCACCAGCCACTTAACCACAGTTTTGCGGAAAACCCCCTGCTCGTACGTGTAGCTTGGCAAGGGCTAAAAAAAGGAAACCAGGTCATGTTCAATCTGTGCCGCCATGGAGCCTGGTCCCGCTTGGATCGCCATGTGCGCTGGCCCTGGCCCCATCCTTGAGCACTCTTCCTTGCCCTCCGCTGGCCGTGATCCCCCGCCCTTCGCCAGCCCCAACCATGATTCTGACGCTCAAATGTTAATTGACAACCATTGGAAGGGGAAGAAAATCAACTCGGGGTTCTTCTTGAGTATGCTATTGGTGATGATAATAGGCTGACACCTGTATTTTACTAGGAGATTATCATTTGCAAGGATTATGATGTAGTCCTGAATGACAACGTAGATGGCCTTGTATCTGTGAATATTTGTACTGATGCTCATTGGTACTTGTGCCGACACTATCATTTTATCTCTAAATATTTGTACTGAAACTCATGTGTTGGATGGATTTTAGATGGCCTTTTATCTCTGAATATTTGTACTGAAGCTCATGGGCACTTGTTTCGAAATTTTGCCAGGGGATTATCGTTTTATCTCTGAATATTTGTACTGAAGCTCACTTGTTGGATGCATTTTAGATGGCCTTGTATCTTTGAATAGATGTGCAAGAATATTGCTTCTCATGGCAAACTGTTTCCTTTTAGTAGCTAGAATTAGACAGGGTAGTAAGCCACAAGAGGTTAATTTGTTAATGCCGATTCCTGTTGATTGTAGCAGATGGCTTAGTAAACTCAAAATTTACCAAGACTGGAGATGTTAGCCACCAGTACATAAATGCCATGTCACTGAATTCTAACTGTCTGAATGTTATCTCATGAATTTCAGTTCTCTCTGAATACCACCAGTACATGCTTGGCATCAGTGGATGTACAAATATATAAAGAGATTGCATCAGCACATGAATTTCAGTACACTAGTACTCTGAATCAGTGAACGTGGATGTAAAAGAAGCGAAATCCTTTTGTGTTATCCATGTGACTGAAATGACAGAAAACATTTCTTGTACATCCACATTCATTCAAGTATTTTCTGTAGATCCACACTGATTCACGTGCAGCAAAGGATTTATCTGTACATCAACATTCATTCAGTTACAGCAAAACATCAGCAAATTCTCGGTCAAACATCAGAAGAACATTAGCAGTTTTGAAGGGCAAGCAAGCCGATGGGTCGCTGTTGCATGGATGCAGCACCACGACCGCTCGCTCCCTCCGTTCCTCGTGTGGGGGCCGCGCCGGGTCGCCATCGCATGGATGCAGCACTGCGGCTACTTGGTCTCCCTCGCGTGTGGGTGTAGTGCCGGGTCACGGAGGTCGCCCCCGCGCGGGGGCATCACCATGGCTGTCGGGTCGTCGCTGCGTGAGCCAACGCCGCACCTCCAGAGGGTGTGGTCAGTGCCGGGTCGTAGTCGCGTCGGAGCGCCGCCGCGGCCTCCGAGTTGCCGTCGCTAGGGGAGCGGCGCCGCAGTCAATTGCCGTTGAATCGCCGTGGCCTCCAGGTCGTCCTCGCGGCTGGAGAAAAATTAGGAAGGGGATGACTCTCAAAAAGTTCTACTGAGCTAATAATTTTAGTAGGGGGGTTTTCGGGAAAACTATGGTTAAGTGGCTGGTGGGATTCTCACCTCTGATCTATACCATACGTTCGTGATCCGAAGGCTTAGGAGGAAAGTTTTCAAGTTTTCACTGAAGGGACGTTTTCACTGGATACTTCGCCATATGATTAACCACTCGGCGGAGCCATACAGATTCTCATGAGGCTTAAAATAATGCAATTATTTCAGAGTGATTAGTGGAGGTTGCTACTAAAGCCTGTTTTGTTGACTTCAGTTCCACCATATAAAAGTACAAACCCTCTTTGTGACCTGTTATTATGGGAATCGAAACGATATCTAGTGCCACTATAACCAATCAGGGCCATGTCTTGATTTTCTTGATAGAACAAACCAAAATCTTTAGTACCATGTAAATATCTGAAGATATTCTTTACTCATGTACAATGGAGTTTTGTTGGAGCTGCATTATCTAGAGCTAGTAAATTTACTACAATGTCTGGTCTAGTACAATTTGCAAGGTACATTAGTGCTCCTATGGCACTGGGGTATGGGAACTCAGGTCTCTATACCTCCTCATTATCATCCCTAGGTCAAAACAGATCCTTCTTCATATCAGGATTTATCAATTTGCGTGATCCCTAGGTCTAAAAGGTCGATCATAGGTGTTTTGGATGTATATGATTTATCCATGTTGAATTTTTCCAAAATTTCCCAAATCTTTCATTCCAAACTCCGTCATTGAATGATTGCATGTTACAATTATATCTATTGCATTATGAATGATGTTGAGATCATCAAAATATAGTGAGATGATGCAAAATCCCTTTGAGGATTTCTTTAAAAATGCATCGACAATCATTGTTATGCAAGTATCCATTATTGAGAAGGAACACACTGAGTCGGTCGTTGTACCACATTTTTCCCAAATTCTTCAAACCATAGAGTGACTTTTGTAGTTTTACACAATACATGTTGTGATTTATATTTGAATTCTGAATTGTAAGTCCATCGGGGAGTCTCATATAAATTTCCGCATCAAGTGACCCATATAGATAAGCTGTCACCACATCCATTAACTGCATTGATAGATTCATTTCTACTGCCATATATTAAGTATTGAAATGTAATTCCACTCATTAGAGGAGAATATGTATCATCGTAGTCGATATTGGATCTCTGTTAAACCCTTGAGCTACTAGTCTCGCTTTATATATCACCACATCGTTGTTTTCATTTAACTTTCGAATGAAAAACCCATTTAGCTCCCACAAGGAAGACTTTATGAGGACTAGGTATTATTTTATAAAATACCTATTTTGTTAAGAAAGCGTAATTCTGCCTTAGTTACCTCCTTCCATGTAGCGACCTGACCCAATACGGTCAAGTCGCTGTGCTTTTTGTGTCATCCCTGGATTAGTATGCTGGCACACACAGTACTTCGATGAAATACCATAACATCACATGTAAAATAAATACCATAGATCCAGAGTTATACCTTAATTATCACAATGAAAGTATATCATTAAGGGTGTGGAGTCCCATCATCGCCAATGGCGGGTTAAGTGTAGGTCGTAATCCTATATCGTAACTCTTTCTCGTCATAGAAATATCTGCAACATGAGACGTTGTAGCTGCGTAGGTCAGTACCACTAATAGAAACTACGATTTTACCTAGAGCCATGTACCCTAGGTGAAATGCCAAAAACCATAGGTAAAGGCTTTACCTAGAGCTTGCCCTAGGGAAGGAACTTTAGATAAAGTATAGTCGGTAAAGAGCTCTTTCCCTAGAGTGCACCTCACAAGCTCTAGGAACCATTGTTGCTGCAAGCCGTAGGGAAAGAATTAAACTTCACGTTAGCCCATGGTAGAAAGGTGATTTACCTACAAGCAAGTTTGGCTCTAGGGAAAGATGCAGGGCCCTTTTAAATCATGCCATGCAAATATGCAATTCAAATTTAAATTCACAGCAGCATAATTCAAATAATAAAATTTTGTGCCATAATTCAAATTTATAAATTATAGCCAGAATTGAACGTCCACATCACATTCATGGTCAATGACACATACATCGGACTCCAGTTCAGTACAGAGCCATACTTTTGAAAAAAGAAGCTATATGCTACAATTAGCATAATACCTAAGTTACCAGTACAAGCATTCTCAAGCCAAAGTATATTTGCTACTACAAAAAACTTGTAGTAACATGTTATCTATACATGCACCAAGAAGTTGGTCTCCAAACAGACACAATCCTTCCTTCCAGGCTCTGGGTTGCGACTATTGTCAAAACAACACAACATCATCATCATCATCATTGTGTCAAAATCGCCGGCAAAAACCAAATGCTCCTTTAAAAGCACCATCATCATCACTTGCAGTAGAGCCTAATCACCGAGTCGTCACCAGCAATGAACAACCATGGCTGCCTCCGGTAGAATTTTCAATTCAAAACCCCTGCATGGTAACGAAAGCAAAACACCACTATGCTTCAGATTTTCCAACGAGAAACATAAAAATAATGTAAGCCACTATCTGCTTTGATGAAGGTTAGATATGTCTATGAGTGCAAACAAGAATCCACGAAAGAAAGGAGATGTAAAAATATACCTCTTCTATCTGAACTTATATGTCCACGAAGAATCTCCAATAGCACAATAAGTGGGTTCTGGTTCAGATCAGCATATATCATTCCGTAGAACACATAGGTTGTACAATCCTCTAACGATGAGTCAAAAAGAGGGTATCCGGTGGAAAGTGACACTCGTTGTATCCATCGAGTGGTTCCTGAAACAAAGAAACTGAATTACTACAAGATATATAAATTCAGATAGAAAAGTATAAACTACTAGGTGCTATCCAAAAATGGATTGTATCTAATGGGGGATTTCAAGAAAAATAAAGGCAATCACTAGAACCTGAAAAAAACATGAGAACCTTTTTTACAGTGCAAATCATTCAAAAAACTAGAGTAAGCAGTGGAAATCACTGACATCAAACAAAGAACACTTATGCACACAATGGTGCTACCGAGAAGGAAATAAATGTCCAGCTTGATTTTCAAGGCAGGTGTAAAGGAGTAATCTGTGGCCAACATTAGGTAGCATAACATATGGCCCCTATAGTCAATGGTTACCCAAGTATTTAGTAATTGATACATAAAACACTTCGTAATAAGGTCCATGTCAAGCATTATATTGGCAGAACTAATCTGAACAAAGAAAAAACTAAAACAATAGCAATCAACTGCCTTAAACACTAACCTTGGCATTGTAAACACTAACAAAAGAAACATTAAGTATCAACAGGTTCCCTGGACCTGGAGTAACAAGCTGAGTGAGTTACTTCCAGATGCACTGATAAAACTCCAAATATCATGTAGCACCTGGTCAGACATTATATTCAAGTCTTGTGTAGAAGTATCCAAAGTGAGATTATGGTCCTGAAATTAGTGATCACCAGTAGTTTACCACTTAGTTGTAAGACTTGAATATTTTGGTAGAAATGTTGGCAGCATAATAGCTGTAATTGTGACAGTATGGACATAAAACAAGAGAATGTAATCCCTCCCCACACCCACATAGCCCCATCATAAAAAAAACATGATCGCGCTTCGCATATAAGCATGCATGTAAGCACAACAGTGCATATGACCACACATCACAGTTTGTATCATTAGTATTTCCAGAAACTTACATGATATGTGTGTTATTGAGCACACAAAGCTGACGGTTCCTGGCTTTTTTCCAAAATCTACAAGGGATGGTGAGCAAGCAGGAGTTGGAACTGGAGATGGTGGAATTTCGTTGTTAGGTAAAAAGAATAGGGATACACCAAGTGGTTAGTTCCAAAGAATCGCAAGTACATTGATAAGCTAAAACTACATAACATCACCTCAAGAAGTTTCTTTGTGCAAGATCCTGAATTAGACTATAGTATCCATCAACTATTAGACCATGACCATCGGCAAGAACATGTTCTTGCAGATAAAGAAGATAATTCAATGATAAATAAAGAGTGAAAAACTTATGGTTTCCTTTGTGAAAACATACCAAAAACATAGTCATCATAGTATATAACTAGAGATCGAAATCACATCAACATAGAAGTAGATACTAGAGGACATGGTGGTCAGTTTGCACAACATATTATTCAATGCAAAGTTCAATTTCCTACATTTTGTTGAAATTGAGCCACAATGTTGGATACTTACATAGCAATAAGATCAAAAGGGAAATGCCTAGATAGTAGAGAAATTACCATTTATCAGACCTCCTGATACAACACTATGATTAAGATCACAACCCCGTATGCATTAATAAGATGCTACTATCTGTTATATGGACTCAAATTGGAACTTCATTAACAATAGAAGGTTACTCTACTTGAAGTGTGTTCATAGATGCATTCATAATCGTGTGAAATTCAAAAACTCTTATAGTACTAAGTTTCTCTTGTTGTTCATGTCAATCTGTTTCTGAACTTACTCTATTTTTACCGATTAGAATGTATATAACTAATGGGTAGATTACGCAATTGTACTCGAATTAATAATAACTACTTAATACTCCCTCCGTCCTATGATTATCCCCACGTATTCTATCGATCTCCTGAATATTCAGATTTACAGTGAAAGAAACATATTTCTCTGTAGTGAGCAGGCATTGACAATATGTAATATGGAAAATTATTGATGGTAGCACGAGTTCTGTTACACAAGTAAAACCATAGAGTGAGAGAGACCAGTGGAACCTGTTGAAGAGAAGGAGTGGGTACAATATTGGGTAGATCCGGTGGTCGTCCAGCTACCAGCCTGGGCAAGGTCACCAGGGGGCGTCACCTTCATCCCGGATGCGTGGCCATGGTTAGAAAGCCCGTCACAGCCATGGTTCCAGTGGAGCACTGAAGGTATGGAAGGGGGACGACTGCACAGTGCGGCATGGGGCACGACCGAGCGCAGAGCACACGACAGTGCGGTGATGCAGTGATAGACGCGCGGGGTGGAGGAGAGGCAGTGTGGTGGTTGAGCGGGGGACACGACGGGGCATAGGTGCAGAAGGGAATAGGGCGGGTGGCAGGGAAACGGGCGGCGGTGGGACACGACAGTCCGGCAAGGGGCACGACCGGGCGGCTTGGAGGCGAACGATGGTGGGGAACGACAGGACTGGGGGTGAGCGTATCTGGATCTTGGACTGTAAATGCTTCGGGAGAGAAGGGGGAATATTTTGGCTTCTAGAGGCACAGGGATTTGAGCGAGGGAAGGAGACCCAATCGGCCAAAATATTGGTACATACACGGACGCGCCCTTTCTCGCTCTCTATTCGTCATTACTCACTGAGCAGTGGGCCCAGCTACACAAAAATGATAAAAGAGAGCATGAGCTATCCAATTAAGTGGTGCGAAGTCGACCGAAGATACAAAAGGAGTGCAGCTACATGCCACAGTGGGGCCTCTCATCATGTTTTCTTAGGCTTGATGGCATGTAAATGGTTCAACCCTAGGGAAAGTATATTGTCATACATATTTTTGTCAGAAAATCATCTTCCCCTAGAGTGCACTGTTCATTGCTTTACTATCCCTTGAGGAGATGAACTAACTCTAGGGAAAGACCTTGGCTCTAGGTAAAATGGTGATTTCTGGTAGTGTACATTGAATGCACCGGCAAGATCACAATAAGAAAGCAGATGATAAAACTATACTATATGCAATATGGCTTTGTGGCTCTATGTTGGAGTTTTTGCAATAAAGCTGGCTTTATTTTCCACAACAAAGGAATGTCATGAGTCTTCACTACCGACTTACATAATATGACATGGTTCCGCCAACCGATGTCTCATAGCCCATAATTATAATTTGCCCACAATTAATTATCAATCTGGTGTTGAGATTTCCAAGATAAATTCAAGTTCAGAGGCTCAAACTGTCCATAACCGGGGACACGGCTAATCGATTAGATTTAACTCTACAGAGTGTTGTGCACTTTTCCCATAAGAAACAATCCCTCTTTTTACGTTCTCGCACTTCATGGTGTTTGAGAACAAGATGATCAAAACATGGTCTTTCAAAGAGTTTCCCTAACTACTGCTAGTGCCCACCCCATCCTACCGTAGTTCTACATGTCGTAGCACTGGACTAGTCAGAGTTACTACGGTATCAACCAAGCCAGTGCCCATAGTGACTTGTGGCTGCATAGGTAAGCTTCCAGGCATGATGTATGCGTCCTTCTCTTTGAGTCTGGGTGGAACTTTCCGTGTGATTGACTGGCACTTCTCCGGCAACACCATAGGCAATTCTCCTGGTTATGCTAGGTACCTCCGACCATTCCACACAGTAGTGTGTATTGAAATCTTGTCTCGAGTCTCTGAGTCTTGAGGTCTTGAAGAATGCAGGTCTTGAACAATGCCATGATGAAATTGTTGTCATTGACTTAGAGTCCTCCCTCTCACACCACTCATGAACACTCATACCAATCCCCATCTATGGTAACATAGCTTTAAAATAAATAACATTCCCGGGCTTAGTGACAGGGGTGTGGGTTCCTACCTCATGCTTCTACCCAACTACAATATTCAATATACTACTGGAGTGATGTTGAAAAGGGTGTCACTAAATGCAAATAAAACATAGGTATGAACATATGGTCAAAGTGAACTTGCCTGGTGAGGGAGTCCCGGATTAGGGAGTGTCCGGATAGCCGAACTACCATCATCGGCCGAACTATCATCGGCCGGACTATCATCATCGACCGGACTCCAAGACTATGAAGATACAAGATTGAAGACTTCGTCCCGTGTCCGGATGGGACTTTCCTTGGCGTGAAAGGCAAGCTTGGCGATACGGATATGTAGATCTCCTACCATTGTAACCGACTCTATGTAACCCTAGCCCTCTCCGGTGTCTATATAAACCGGATGGCTCTAGTCCGTAGGACACAACAACAACCATTACAATCATACCATAGGCTAGCTTCTAGGGTTTAGCCTCCTTGATCTCGTGGTAGATCCACTCTTGTAAACATACAGAATATCAATATCAATCGAGTAGGACGTAGGGTTTTACCTCCATCAAGAGGGCCCGAACCTGGGTAAAACATCGTGTCCCTTGTCTCCTGTTACCATCCGCCTAGACGCACAGTTCGGGACCCCCTACCCGAGATCCGCCGGTTTTGACACCGACATTGGTGCTTTCATTGAGAGTTCCTCTGTGCCGTCACCAATAGGAAGGATGCCTCCTCCCGTCTTCAAGGACGGTATTTTTGCCAAAGGAGCCTTGGCCGCCGGCCAGACTATCCGGCTAGGTGGTTTTCTTATGACCGCCTGTCCGGCCACCGCTTCGACAATGACCTCTCAAGTCGTCAAAAGCAATCTTCACGTCAGCTCGGAATTCGCCGAGCGGCTGGATCCAATAGAGCTCTCGTCCGTAAACGAGCTCTTGGATTGCATCGCCGCCCTGGGAGTCGCTACAGACTACAATCAGATTGGGCTTAAAACCGATCTGAGAGAGATTAACTCCCCCCAGGTCACCCACCATGTTGAAGTGGTAGAGGAACAATGCGGCGACTCTTCTCCTGTATTGAAAACTAGTCATGTCCGGGCTCCCGAACCCCCCATGCCGGATTCCCGCGGAGGGACGGACTTCGATCAAGCGCTGAATTTAAAGTCAGGCATCGGACCAGACTCGTTGGACAACGTCCAGCAATCCAAGCTTCCAAATTTGGAAACTTCTCGGCCCTCGAGCCTTGAGATGGGTAGGGTTCCGGACTTAATTCCACCCACCCGCCCAGACATATGCGATCTATCTCTAATCCGGCAAGAACCCGCTGAGACAGTACATCACTACTGGGCCAAATTCCTCCTGGTTATGGACATGATAAAGGACTGCCGAGAGGAAAATGCAATCTCAATTTTTTGCAATAATTGCACGGACGAGGGAATCTTGAACGCTTACACGCTTCGCCGACCTGGCGTCCATAGTACGAAAGTACTGTGCAATGGAGAGTTTCCGGACAACCGAAAATAAGTTTTGGGACAATCCGGCCCCGAATACAACCCTAGTCCGCAACAAAAGGGTGCATTACACTCAGGCACCAGATACAAAAATCAAAAAGCAAATACCCCATAGAGGGCACGGAACCGTACTGGAGGGATGGCTTAGCGGACCCTGTAAAATTCACAGTACAGAAGGCGCCGTCCCAACACATAGCCTTCGAGCATGTTGGATATTACGGCAGGTGGCCAAAAGTGGAGAGGAGCTTCTAGCCCCGGAAAACCACTCCAACAATACCGGTACGGTATCAACAGTCTTCGAGACTTTTGCATCAAACAATATGCGGAAACGAACAATCCGCAGCCTTGCCGAAGTCTACCAAGTAGCAACAACTAATCCATGGAGCGACACAGCCATCACCTTCAACGCCAGCGACGAACCCAAATTCCGAACAGCCCAAGCTCCAGCCGCACTGGTACTTAGTCCAATAGTGGACGGCTTTCGACTTACAAAGGTCCTCATGGATGGCGGCAGCGGATTAAACCTCATCTACGAGGAAACCCTTCAAAAAATGGAAATAGACTGGAGCCGCATTGAGCGAAGCAGCACAACCTTTAGAGGAATAATCCCTAGCCGGGAGGCGCGCTGCACAGGAAAAATCACACTTGATGTGGTATTCGGCTCGCCGGACAATTACAGATCCGAAGAAGTCACGTTCCAAGTGGCCCCGTTCAACAGCGGATATCATGCTATATTAGGACAAGAGGCATTCACAATTTTTCAAGCCGTACCCCATTACGGGTACATGAAGCTCAAAATGCCTGGGCCCGGCGGAATAATCACTCTCGTTAGTGATCCGGACATAGCACTCCGCGCCGAAAACAAGACAGCCGCATTAGCCTTAGAGGCACTATCCGAAGCCCTAGCGGCAGAGGAACTCACTGCGCTGCGCTCTACGGTGAATAGGGACGATGTGATACTCGATAAGAGATCCAAGTCCACCTCTTTTAAACCAGCAGATGAAATAGTAAAATTCCAGGTCCACCCAACGGACCCGACAAAGACGGCCTCCATCGAGGCACAATTGAACCCTGATGTAGACGCCGCACTGCGAGAATTCCTTCGGGAAAATTGGGACATTTTTGCCTGGCACCCCTCGGATATGCCCGGAATCCCATGCAGATTGGCAGAACACAGCCTAAACATCCTAAAAGGATTCAAGCCAGTCAAACAGGCTCTTCGACGATTTTCCGAACCCAAATGACAGGCAATGGGAGAAGAGCTAGCCAAACTATTGGAAGCCGGATTCATCAGAGACATCAAACATCCGGATTGGCTAGCAAACCTGGTAATGGTACCAAAGAAGGACAAATCCTGGCGCCTATGTGTCGATTTCAAAGACCTAAATAAAGCCTGCCCAAAGGATCCCTTCCCCCTCCCCCGCATCGACCAAATCATCGATGCCACTGCAGGGCACGATTCATTGTGCTTCCTGGACGCATACTCCGGCTATCATCAAATCAAGATGGCAGAAGCAGATCGAGCCGCGACGGCATTCATTACTCCATATGGACCATTCTTCTACAACACGATGCCCTTCGGACTTAAAAACACCGGCGCAACATATCAGCGCATGATTCAGACATGTCTGGCTACCCAGATCGGCAAAACAGTAGAGGCATATGTAGACGACGTAGTCGTCAAAACTAAACACGTCGAAACTCTAGTAGACGACTTGAGGCTCACATTCGACAACCTCAGAGCATATGACATCAAGCTGAATCCGGAAAAATGCGTTTTCGGCGTACCAGCTAGAAAGCTGCTGGGCTTCATCGTATCCGGTAGAGGAATTGAAGCAAACCCAGCCAATATCCGAGCTCTGTCACAGCTAGATATCCCAAAAGACCTCAAGCAAATACAAAAATTGACTGGATGCATGGCGGCTCTAAGCCGCTTTATGTCCCGTCTAGGAGAAAAGGCATTGCCCCTCTATCGCCTCCTTAGGCGCACCGAACACTTCGAGTGGACGGATGCTGCCACCGCCGGACTCGAAGAAATAAAGGCCATATTGGCAACAAATTCGGCCCTGGCTGCGCCCAACCTGGGCGAACCAATGTTATTATACATCGCAGCAACGCATCAAGTTGTAAGCGCGGTACTCGTCGTCGAACGAGAGACAGAAGGGCATAAATTCCCTCTTCAAAAACCAGTATACTACGTATCCACTGTGTTAACCCCCTGCAAGTCCCGTTACCCGCACTATTAGAAGATAGCATATGCGGTGTTCATGGCATTCCGGAAGCTCCGACACTACTTTCAAGAGTGTTCGATAACAGTGGCCTCTGAAGTACCACTTAACGACATTATAAACAACCGCGACGCGACGGGCAGGATTGCAAAATGGGCCATTGAGCTCTTACCATTTGATATAACTTACAAACCTCGGCGAGCCATAAAGTCACAAGTTTTGGCTGACTTTGTCGCTGAATGGACCGAAGCCGAACTCCCTAAAGAGTACGGCGCATACTCTAATTGGATTATGCACTTCGACGGCTCTAAAATGTTAGCCGGATTGGGGGCTGGCGTCGTATTGACGTCCCCGACCGGGGACACAGTCCAATACGTACTTCAGATAATGTACACGGACTCCAACAACGCAGCCGAATACGAGGCCCTTTTACATGGTCTCCGGATGGCAATCTCCATGGGCATTCAACGCCTAGAGGTGCGCGGGGATTCAAACCTTGCAATATCCCAAATAAACGGAGTCTTTGACGCCAAAGAACCGAAAATGGCAGCATATCGCAACGCTGTCCTAAAAATGTCAGCCCGGTTTGAAGGACTTGAATTCCATCACGTAGCCCGGGATAATAACCAAGCAGCCGACGTGCTGGCACGCATCGACGCAAAACGCGACGCTGTCCCTCCTAACATCTTCCTGGAACGGCTCTTCAAGCCATCCATACTATGGGAAGAGGAGTCCGGAAATAACAAATTGGAACAAGCCGCACCAACCGGCAAGCCGATGACATAACACCTTCAGCCCACGACATAATGGCAGTAATTGCCCCGTGGACAGAACCATTCCTCACCTACTTGCTTAGGCAGGAGCTTCCCGAAGACCAAAATGAGGCCCGCTGCATTGTCCGGCGATCTAAAGCCTACAAGGTCTATGAGGGAGAACTTTATAAGAAAATCACGACCGGAGTCCTTCAAAGGTGTATCTCCGAAGAGGAAGGGCGAAACCTCCTGGCTGAAATTCATGCCGGACTAGGTGGACACCACGCCGCAGCTCGGGCCCTTGTAGGAAAGGCATTCCGTACAGGATTTTATTGGCCGACGGCCCGAGCAGATGCTCAGGACTTAGTCCAAAGATGCGTCGGCTGTCAGCTCTTTGCTAATCAGAGCCATATGCCACCCACCGCCCTCAAAACTATACCCATTACCTGGCCGTTCGCGGTCTAGGGGCTTGACATGGTCGGACCACTTAAAGGGGGAACCCACAAGCAAAGGTACCTATTGGTCATGGTGGATAAATTCACCAAATGGATAGAGGCCAAGCCAGTTAAAACGGCAGAGTCCGGACCAGTGATAGACTTTATATCCGGGGTAGTACACCGTTATGGTGTCCCCCACAGCATCATCACCGATAACGGCACGAACTTCATGGCCGATGAGGTTAAATCATGGTGCAAAAATATGGGCATCAAGCTCGATTACGCTTCAGTCTATCATCCTCAAACCAATGGTCAAGTGGAACGAGCAAATGGTCTAATAATGAGCGGCATCAAACCCAGACTAGTGCGGTCCCTTACAAAATCTGACACGCACTGGGTAGAGGAGCTCGACCCTGTACTCTGGGGGCTGCGGACAACGCCTAACCGTACTACCGGATTCACACCATTTTTTATGGTATACGGCGCAGAAGCAGTTTTGCCCTGCGACATAATTCATGACTCACCTCGAGTGCGCATGTACGAAGAAAGAGAAGACGAGTTGGATCGGCAGGACAGCTTGGACACATTGGAGGAAGAACGCGACGTCGTCAAGGCTCGTTCCGCATTCTATCAGCAGCAGGCTCGAAGATACCAAAGCAAAGAAGTACGGGCCAAGACTTACAACGTTGGCGAACTGGTTCTACGCCTGCCGGACAAGAAAAATGACAAGCTCAAGCCCAAATGGGAAGGCCCCTTCATCATCGATCAAGTCCTGACCGGCGGAGCGTACCGTCTACGAAATGCATCGGATAACCGACTCGAGCCAAACCCATGGAACGCAGCCCGCCTCCGAAGATTCTATGCCTAGCGCCGGACTAAGAGTTCGTCCCTTTCCCCCCGTCCAAATTTTTTTTTTACTTCAACTGCCTTTTGTTTATCTTTTTCTCCTCAACCCTATTCATCCAAGCCTTAAAGGGCTTACTTGCGCAACGTTCGCGCGCAATTGATGTGCCATCCGCACTCATTATACCTGGGGGCTTCTTTACCAGAAGCTTAATTATAAGGGCTTCATGCCCATCACATGTGTCAAGCCTCCACATGTACCTTTTATTCACCATTATATGCATCGATATGACTTAAGTTTTGGCCAAGCTGGGTTGCCTGGCTCCTGTGCTTACCCCTACATTCCCGATTGTTCGGCTAGGAGGTAAAGGGAGCACCTCTGCGATTGTTACTGCCGGGTCAGCCGGATGTGTACCTCAGACTGGGTGAAGCCAAAAGCTAGCGTTCTTAAGGGAATATTCGGTCGGTGACTTAAAAGATGATTTTTTATCCACTTATTTATCTGCCCCCAGATGTTTTTCTGCTTTTTTCGTAGTCCTGACATGCACTTTAGGGCATGCCACCCCCAGAGGAAAGGAACCCTTAACGGAACTATTCTCCCTGGAAGATGTTTCTTACTACCCATGTAATATAACATAACTAGTTGGGCACTTGTCTGATAAATCACTAATGACCCCTACGCCTGGTCTCCATCCATACCCCGGTTGTTTCATAACCGAGAAGGTATTCGGACACACTCCGGACTCTAGGGTCCCGAGGTCGAAGCGAAAAGGTCGGCAAAGACAAACGATCTACAATCCGGCTAGAAGGCATTTTATATGTCATTTTATAATACATTGTTAAATCGACTGATTGTATTCTTCCTCAATCCCGTCTAACAGGTTGTCTAATTTATAGTCCTGTTGGGAAAATTTAGCGGCCAGCTCTACTTGGCCGTATACTAAACTCACAGGGATCTCCTTCCCATTGGGCCCCATAGGTCCGACTTCGGCCATGTGGTTGGGATCCGCCTTCTTGTACCGCGTCTTTACCATGGCCCAGGCCTCCCTGGCACCTTGGCGGTAGGCCGAAATCTTCCATAAATGGAAGCGCTGCCGCACTCCCTGAAGTTTCTCCGCAAGCTCCCCAAGACCCTCGGGTAAGGAGAAGGCTAGCCATAAAGCCTGGATGACGCCGCTCATTGCCTGCCGAACTCGTTCGATCAGTTGCAACAATTCGGGAAGTTGATCACCCGTTGATACGGGCATCTCCTCCGCAGGGCGACCTGTGAGCATACCTGCAGACATATTCTGTCAAATTGACTTCCTCGCCGAACTCTTCTTTTCAAAGGAGTTCGCTCAAGCACTTACTATAGATGCCGCGACGAAGCCGCTGATTCTCCTTAACGGAGCCCGACAGCTCGGCCCGAACGCCTTTCAGCTCTTCTCCAAGCTGGGCATGGGCATCCTGGAGCTTGTTCCTTTCATGCTGCACCTTATGCAGCACCCTCTCGCCGGCCTTTAGCTGCCGCAGAAGTTCTTGCCTGTCCGGATCTTGTCCGGCAGCACCTGCAACGTCATTTTTAGACTTGCGCAAAGGCTAAATGCTACTTATCTTTCTAAAATAATGCGTTACCAGGAGAGGTCTCTGTGTTTCCTCCTGCGCCAGAGAGTGCGGCCTCAAGTTGGGCCTTGCACTCTTGCAGCTCCTGAGACAGTTGGGTATTCTTCTCGGTAAGATCCTACGTTTCATACGATCCTTAAATCAGTTAATATAACTACTTTAAGTCTCGGGGGCTACTGGCATATACAACTATTAAATTCTCTTACCCGTATGTCTTTTACATACTGCTCCGTGGCTCTGGTAAAACCATCTTGAGCAGCATGAAGGTGCGCGTCCCCCGCGTTAAAGGCATTCAACGCCTCGGGGGAGAAGCACGCGTCACGAAATACTGTCCGGCGGCGCCTGTGATTCAGGGCACTCTCCACCTCAGACTTGGTGGCGGACAGTCTGTCGGCATCCTCCGTCGGAGGAACGTCCGGCTCGCGCCTTGCGCTCGCCTCCCCCTCTAGACCAGGTGCTGGAGCCTGGCTGGTAGAGGTTGGATTGGCAACCTCCACGCCCGCAGTCCGGCGGACGCTTTTTTCCCTACAAAAGTCATGAGCACTCAAACGCTTCCTAGGAACGTTGCTCTAAATAATGAATTGTGAGCTACACCTTTGCGGCGACGTGTTAGTCCACGCCGCGCTCCTCTTCCGCCTACTGGTCTGGACTGGCCTTTGTTGGCCAGCCACCGCGGGCTCGGCTTCTCGCCCTAGGGGCGCCTCCTGCACAGCGCCATCGTATACGGTGGTCAGAAATAAGCAAGGAAGGAATGACAGTGTCAGGATTTCGGTCGCAATCACCTGGGAAGCCGGATATAGTCCGGGATAGTCGGCCGTGATGGCGACTAAAGCATTGTCCATGCTGAGCTGGTGGAACACCCCGTCGATTAGCTCCACCATTATGTCCGGATCCTCTTCAGAGGCCGGATCCCGGGATCTCTCTGGATCCTCGGGTTGCGGAGCTGGACTTAGCATGTCCTCCACGATCCGGCGCAGCTCCTGCGTCGAAAGAAGAACACAATATAAGAAACTTAAGTTTCAAAAAGCATGGGTCGGGCACGCAGAGTGTTCACTTACCCAAGGCCGGGGATTATTCATGGAGAACCCATTTAACGGGTTCGTCCGAAGGAAATCCTCCTTCTCCCCCTTATACAGGCCGGACAGGATCGTCACCAGATCTTCGACTGAATCCGGCCCTTTGCGGCCATGACGGGTGACATCGTCCTCCCCGTTGAAATCCCACATGGGGTGGCCCCTGTATTGTAGTGGCTGCACCCCCCGCATAATGCATGTCGCCATGACTCCAATCATGGTCAACCCCGCATGGGCCAGTAACCTTATTCGGCCCATCAAATAATGGATGCTCTTGTCTTCCTCCAGTTGGGGGCTCCGCGGACGCCAACTAAGGCGTTTCTTCAGAGGAGCATTGCTGAACTCCGGGAGGCCGATCCGAACAGGGTCCGGCAGCGGAGCGTCTTCTATATAAAACCATTCCGAAGGCCAGTCTTCGGACGCCTTCTTAGGGGTTCCGGATGGATATCCGGTCCCGGCAGTGCGCCATATTTCGGCGCCGCCCACTTGATATATGGACCCCTCGTGAGAACGGGGTACAAGGCAGAACAACCTCTTCCACAACGCGAAATGGGGCTCGACGCCCAGGAATAGCTCGCAAAGAGCTACGTAACCCGCGATATGCAGGATTGAGGCGGGCGTGAGGTGATGAAGCTGGAGTTCGTAGAACTCCAGGAGCCCGCGGAGGAATGGATGTACAGGAAATCCGAGCCCCCTTATCAGATAGGGGACGAAGCATACCCGCTCCCCTTTGTTGGGATTTGGGGTAACCTCCGCTTGCTTCCCACCTTTGTAGGTGGCCAGCCCGGCTCGAACCGGAACCATGAAGGCCGGAGGGAGATATCCCCCCGCTTGGAGCTTCACCAGCTCGTTGTGCGGAACAGAGCATCTCCTCCAATCTCCTGGCAAAGGGCTGGGAGCGCGAGAAGAGGAGCCGTGTTGACGGTCCATGATGGAATGGATTCTTGGTCGAAAGCGCTCCGATGAGTATTCGCGGGAGGAAGATGGTGATTTGGATCTGGATTCTTGCCTCCCTTATAGGCGGATTATTCGCACAACTAGGGGGTAAAACATAAAAGACACCCTGGCTTTTCACATTCGCGCGACGCGTGGAAGAAGGCCATTATTGGGCGTGGAAGCCAAGACGCGCAACATTGATGAGGAAGCCCGACACTGTTCGGCAGGTACATAGAACTTGAAGGAGAACCCGCCTTGCAACGCCGAAGACTACACACATGCTGGACTTATCGTCATTGAAGCCTGGTTCGGGGGCTACTGAGGGAGTCCCAGATTAGGGGGTGTCCAGATAGCCGAACTACCATCATCGGCCGAACTATCATCGGCCGAACTATCATCATCGACCGGACTCCAAGACTATGAAGATACAAGATTGAAGACTTCGTCCCATGTCCGGATGGGACTTTCCTTGGCGTGGAAGGCAAGCTTGGCGATACGGATATGTAGATCTCCTACCATTGTAACCGACTCTATGTAACCCTAGCCCTCTCCGGTGTCTATATAAACCGGATGGCTCTAGTCCGTAGGACACAACAACAACCATTACAATCATACCATAGGCTAGCTTCTAGGGTTTAGCCTCCTTGATCTCATGGTAGATCCACTCTTGTAAACATAGACAATATCAATATCAATCGAGCAGGACGTAGGGTTTTACCTCCATCAAGAGGGCCTGAAACTGGGTAAAACATCGTGTCCCTTGTCTCCTGTTACCATCCGCCTAGACGCACAGTTCGGGACCCCCTACCCGAGATCCGCCGGTTTTGACACCGACACCTGGTATTACTTGATGAAGATTATAGCGCTCTCAGAAAACTTGATAGAACTATTCGTCACTCTCCGATGGAAAACTATGTTAAACAAACATTGCATTCATATAAGCAATCATTCTAGCAAACAATACTAGCAATCAAAATAACAATCAATAAATAAAACAACAAAGAAATAAATAATAAAAACTCAAATAAAATCCAAAGAAAATTTCAAGAAACACTAAAAAGAAAACTATAAAGAAAAGCCCTATGACTTAGACTACATAACACAAAATAGTTCTTGCCACAATTAAAACTTAATAGAACATAAAAATCTAAAGTAATAAATTAACAAAAAAGAAAATACTAAACAACTAAGTTAAAAGAAGGAAATTTTCTAAGGTTTTAACCAGCAAAAAGAAACACTTTAAAAGCTTCTATAAAACCATATTTATGACCTATACAAGTTTTTTATACCAAACAAAAACAAAAACAATTTTGTAAACAACTACAAAAGGTGTCTACTCAAGTTTAACATAATTTTTTTGTCAAAAGTGACAACAAGAAATAATTTAAAATAGTTAAAAAAGAAAAGAATAAAAGTAAAACAAAAACAAAGCCAAAACATTACTGTTTTTGCTAAAACCCTATTTTGAATTATTCTAAAAAATACCCTAATTAATTCTACTGCCAAACAATTCCACAAGTCACCAGGAGCAAAAATAATCAATTTAAAATCTATTTTCGAACTCAAGATATAAGCAAAATAGTGGTTTGACCAAATTTCATCAAATTCAAAATTTTCAACTTTTCAAACTTGGCTCAAATTGAATCCACGGGACCAGATGAAAATTTTGAATCTAATGCAAAAAGAATCAGTCAGAAATATTATAAAACCTAAAAGATATTCAAATTCTAAAATCAGAACTATTTCTGAAAAACTAAAAGAAAATAAAAAAAGGAAAATTCCGACGCGTCGGCTAAGGGCCACGTGGCAGCTCCTGAATGGCCTAGTGTGTGTGTGTAGGGGGGGTGCGCACGTGAACTACGGTGAACGACCGACATTTAAAGGAAAAGGTTCACGCCTTTAAGTGATCTAATCATGGCCGTCTACACGAGATCTAACGGGCGAGAGGGCTCCTGCGACTCACATTGGGCGGCAAGGGTGACATTGACGGCGGCTCGAGCTTGTTGCGGGAGGGGCCTTCGGTGGTCCTCGAGATCCGAGAAGTGGTCGGGGAGGTGCGGGCGACGACAAAGGTGACGCAGTGAGGTTCGGGGATGGCCGAGGCGAGCAGGACGCCGACAATGGCGTGGCGACAATGCGGTGGCTCAGGCGAGCGATAGCGAGGGCAAGAGAGGTTTAGGGTTGGGGGTTTTGCACGGAAAGGAGCGAGGGCTCGGCTTTTATAGCCAAGGGGGTCTTGTGGAAGGGGTCGGTGGCGAGATACGGGAGATCTGGAAAGGGATTTGTTGTCACGATAGAGCTCTGACGAGCTATGGAAAGGGATGGAGGTGGGTAATCGCGCGGGAGATCGGCGGGGCTAGGACCCACTATCAGCGAATGATGAAAAGGGGGAAAGGGATCGGTCGCTCGATCCGAATGGATTCGGATGCGCGCGTGTGCGAGTGGGCTGCGAGAGAGAGCAAGGGAGATGGGCCATGGTGCTATTGAGCTTCAGCCTATTTTTGTTTCTAAAACACATACAGAAAAAAGAGAATAAAGAAAAGGAAAATAGAATAGTACTTAGGCATATATTATATCAAAATGTTCAGAATAAAAATTCCTACAACATGACCTATTTTTCAAAGTCAAATAAAATCTGTAAAAATTCAAATAATGCAAATAGTGCTACTATTGCATTTAAAATAAATAAAAACTAATTTTTAAAGTACCAGAATAATTTCAAATTTATTTTCTCCCAATTTTTCATTGAAGGGAATCATTTTACCCTTATTTCCATATATTCATTTTTAGGAGAAAAATAATTCGAATAAAACCCAAAAAACTCCTAAGTGGTTTTGAATTTGAATTTCAAACCACTTTCAAATATTTTTTGTTTTTTTATAATTCAAATATATTTCAAATGCCTCTGAATTTTGAAGTGTCATATTACTTCTCTCATTTTGAATAACTTTTAGAGAATTTGAAATTTGGAAATTCAAATAACTTCAAAATGAAAGTGGGTTTTAAATAACTTCAAAGTGATTTTCAAAATGGTTTCTTTGAAACTTCCAACTCTCTTTCTTAAAATTTGAATAAGTCATTTTATCTTCTCCCATGAAACTCGTTGAGTTGCATAAAGCCTCTGAATTTGAAATTTTTCCAAATGGAATTCAAATCTTTTCAAATCCCTTTTTCTTTTTTTAAATGGAAGAAGTCATATCATATTCACTCTAGGGTTTTATGATGAAATGAATTTGAATTCATGGAACCAAATGCAAAGATGAAAGTTTGGGAAAGTTCTTTTATTCCCTCTCATTCAACTTTCAAAATGTTTCAAATTCCACTCAAATTCACACAATCATTCACACAATAATCAAGCAAAAAAACAACTTTTTTTAATATAACATTCCAAAATTTAGAATTTTGGGATGTTACATTCCATTTAGGCCAATCCGAGCGCTTGAGGCACTCTTTCATAGATTTTGGCTCTGGATCCAGTTGAAGGGTTTCAGCAAGTTTTGGGGAGAAATCTATGTCGACAACTGTAGAGTTTCTACTGTATGTTTCTCCTGAATCAATATAATTTATGGATATTTCATTAATTTCTTCATGCATCATTCGATTTCCCATAACAATGGTGTCTGATTATTTTGATATCCCAATATTATAATTTGTGCGCACAATTATGTTGGGTTCTTGATGTTGAACATCTATTTGGTGTCCATCAACTTGAGGTTGATTTACATTTACTGTCATCGATTTTGATTTTCTTTGTTTCCGCGGAGGCTTTAGAGAAGCCTTTTTTCCGGTGACAAGATTTCTCTCCTTTTTATTTGCAATTGGAAGTTCAGTAGTTTTATTTGGTACCTCTACTCGCTCTGGTGCATTAAGTACAGTGGTATAAGATTTAGTGACACCTTTGTGATCAGTAAATGTGTCTGGCAGGTTATTGCAACGTGTTGCAAATCTATAATATTCCGAACTTCAGATTCAAATTCTTTAGTACGTGGATCTAAGGACTGAATGCCCGTAACATTCCAATCTATTTTCTGACATTTTTTGTGGCTTGTTTATGCCCCCTAATGTCGGGAAATGGTGCTCACCAAAAATTGAATCAGCATATCGGGCTGTGAACAGGTCCCCTGTTAGGGGTTCTAAATATTTTATAATTGACAGAGAATTATATCCCACATAGGTTCCTAATTTTTTGGGGCCCATAGAGGTACACTGCGGTGGTGATATTGGTACGTATACAACGCAAGCAAATTTTTGCAAATTGGAAATACTTGGCTGATTTCCACGTACGTTTTGAAATGGGAAAGTTTCATGGTATGCGGTTGGTCTAACTTGGATCAGATCTGCGGCATTGTAAAACCGCATGTCCCCAACAAGAAGTTGGTAAATTGCAAATCTATAATAGTGGTCTAGCAATTAATTTTACACCTTTGATTATAGATTTAGCCATTCCATTTTGAGTATGAACATAGGGTACTGAATGTTCTAGATGAATTCCTAAAGCCATACAATAATCATTAAATGCACGTGAACTAAATTCAGCAACATTGTCCATTCTTATTGTTTTTATCCCGTGTTCAGGATGATTCGCTCTCAATTTTGATAATTCAAACAATTAATTTGGCAAGGGCATGGTTACACGTGGATAATAGATACACATGTGACCATCTAGTAGATGCATCGATTAGCACCATGACATAACTAAATAGTCCAGATAGAGGTTTTATGTGACCACATATATCTCCTTGAATTATTTCAAGAAAATTAAGTGACTCAACTTTAACTTTAAAGTACGATGGCTTAATAATTAATTTCCTGGTAGCATAGGCGCTACATACAAAATCTGATGATTTGGGAAATCCTTTAATTGGTAAATTATGACCAACAACATTACTTATAATTTTTCTCATCATACCTATGCCAGGATAACCAAGGCGATCATGCCAAGTCTTGAATTTATCAAGATTTTGAATAATTATTTTATATGCAACATAAGGTACATGTTTTATGTATGTAAAGGATAATCCGAATGAAAATGAAGGAATTTTTTTAGAGTTTGTTCCTCATATCTGTTGCTTTTTGTTAAAAGCAATTATTCTTTGTTATGCACCTCTACTGTTTTTAGATGGAAATTGTTAGATCGGCTATGTTTGAAACTTATAAGGGCACGTGTAGTTTCAGGATATAATAGTGCATTATGAATTACGATAATAGTACCCATAGGCAGTGGGAATGTGGCTCTTCTTGAACCAATAATTGCTTTGTTATTTCTAGTTATCTCTACTATTAAAGGAGGATCGAACGTCGTGATGGTTCGACCTCCATCGAGGCCCCCTCCTATCGCTAGCTTTCCCACCCACGTCCTCCCACCGTTTTTTTTAATCCCTCAGAAAACCAGAGGCAAGTAAACAAGGGAACCAAGCGGTTCAATCAACATCTTCCTCCCCACCTCGTACGGTCTACACACAACATGGGCAAAGAAAAAAAACAATGGTTCGACCTCCCGTCGCACGATCTACGCAGCAAAACCAGTCCACGATCGCCCCTGCTTTTTTCGTGTTCAATAGGCGCTTTTGCCCACGATCTATCCACCCGAAGCCCACGCACACCACGTCCGTCTCTCCCACCCCGTACTTCTTCGCAGCCGCAGCCGCCGATCCACACCGATCTGCTCTCCCACTCTCCGTTCTCCTTGATATGGTGCCGAGCTCCTCCGCACACCTGCTCTCCGTGCCGTTGCGGCACCGGCAGTGCATGCTGCTGCTGGGTTCGGGTACGCGACGCCTTCGCTGGTGTGCCACCAACGACGAGCCGGCGCGCCGTCGTTGTCCCCTTCCGCGTGGGCCGACCTGGACGGAAGGCTGTCGATCCATCCTCGACTGCGAGGCGACGGCTCGACTTCCTCCGATCTGGTGGTAGGACGAAATCCCTTTCTCTCTTGCTTCTATGCTTGATTTAGTTCTGTTTTTGTGCTGATCTGATTTACTTTCATGGGCGTTTTGAGTTACTTGCATGTACGCAATCTTTCCCACTTTAGATAACTCATGATCCAACCCTTGTACTCACGGTTCAGTATAAAATAGTACAGGAAATATTCTATATTTTACGGTCACAGTGTACATGGTGAAAAGTATTCTATATGTTTTTTTCTATTGATACAACAATGATGTATATGATTATTATATGGTGTCCAAATGAGGCATGTGATTGTAATATGATGTGTTTGTGAAATGCGAGCAGTAGCCAGTACATATTTTCCTCTTGTGATTTTGATAGCTCGGTGATGGCGGGCGAAGCCACCAAGCATCGACACACATCCTAACCAATTCGGTTTGGTGTCATCTTGGATCTGACTAATTTTCTTCTTTTTTCGCATGAAGTTCTAATGGATTAATATTCTTGTAGGTTGATTTGAATCCCCAGGTATGTGGTTATGCATGAGCTGTGGAAGCAAAGGTGTGTGTCGGCTGGAGCTGATTTATGGGGCTGTAATTTGGATGGTACAAAACTGTATTAATACAGGCTCCCACTCAAAATTTCACTGCACCAAAGGTTCTCGTAAGTGCTTGACTTTGTTTCTTCATACTATGCGGTATAATACCTATGGGACATGAAATTAGTAATTACCCTTAAATATTGTCTGTACTGGATAGCCAAAATTAGGTTTATTTGTTTCTCTCTCCTGAGCACATTTTTATAACATTGCTACTCAAATATAACTTGTGTTTCCCTGTCCTGCATTTTTGCATCGTCCTCCATACAAAAACATGATGGGATTTGGTCCAGGTGAGAACATACAGGACCGTAACGATCAGCCTGTTTTAATTTACTGAAACTGGGTAGAAGCTAGACAGGGACGTGATTATCCTTGGTATAGCTCCAAAGAATTTTAATGTGCCAATTAAATGTGATGCTTGGTGGTAGATTGGAAGCTTGCTACATGTTTTTCTCAATGGGCATACCTGTTGTTATCTTGCCAAAGCCCAAGTTTATACAATTATGCTTCTGTAACTACAATGTCAGTACATTATGCTAGGTATGTGCCTCTTTAGTTGTCTCTTTCTGGTTTGGTCTGTGTTTTCTGTTTAGTTATGGGGTGCCTAATTCTTTAGTAATACTGCACTATTCTGCAAAATTATGGTCTAACTTTACTGGGCAGAATTATGGCCTAACTTTACTGTACTCTTGCAATTTTTCTCCTGCATGATCTACCAAATGGTGTTAAAATTTACTGGGCAGAATTATAGACTGATTTATGAAGGACACAAAACACCATACATGATTTAGCTGCAGCTCATGAAGTGCTGATCACGTTGCTTCACGAAAGGTTCACATTATAATTTGCAATCTGAATCGGTTTTCGCAAACATAAAATGTTAATACCCTTTTCTATGAGCTTTTTACCATGTGAAGCTTGTCTGTTTAATATGTCCCATAATCCTGAGAAGAATCATGACCATTGATGAAATCCAGCTCTCTCTTTTTTTGGAAAAAATGCTAGGAAAAAAAGGTTCATAGTGATTTTTCCTTTCCTGCGAGAGCTGACATAGTTTAAAAAGAGTGCACTTCCGGCCATGCTGAATTGTAGGATAAAATGACCATGGAGTTAGTCATGGTCAAGTTGACTGAAGCATGTGTATCCAAACTGATACATGTACTGCATTATGTCTTTTGTACGGAGATATGGACATGCTTTGTGCTTGTATTTGTAGTTTAGTGAGTTTACTCCTTCTCGGACAAACTTAAAATTCCAAATGTTTACTGGGAATGTGTTTTGATCCTAGAGTGGAGATGCAGAAAGCAAGTGTGAAAAAGGCACCAAAGTTTGTCAGCACTAGCTCTATGCATGCCTTTGTGAAACTGAATGGCATTTTGCCACACCTTGTCACACCTTTCTGAGTAGCTGAGAACTAATAAAAAAAGTTTAATTATTTTCATTGTGCTATTTGTTGATTCTGGTGTGCCCTTGATACTCCTATGCATGGCGCATTTGATCTATTAAGTGAACTTTTTCTTCCAATCCAGCACCATTATGTTGTAATGATCAAGCTTTTCGTCGACTGCAAAAGTTCCAACAAAATATTATGTTGTTTATTTCTCTCCTAAATCACTATTTGTTATAAAAATAGTGAAAGAAATAAACAACATAATCTTCAGTATGTTTAAAGTAGGATATCTGGTATTGTGGTTTTAAAATTTGTTGGATATAAACTGGCAACAATATCATGTGAACTTGGATTTATAGATGTCTTAGTATTAATTTGATGTCAACTAACAGTAGCACATCTCTAACAATGATACTCGAAGAATTGTTGTGTGTTTGTAGGAAACACTATATAATGAGCATATAACTTTCTAGATGATTCACTGACGCATTGTTGATTTTAAGGCGCAGAAATTACTGGCATTTGTTATGAGCGATCTTAAATATGTTTGCTTCTCTCTCGGGTAGAAAACTTTGTTCCTTGCAACGTGTTGATGTCTACCTCTATGCCATTCCAAAGTGAGGATTTGTATATGTCTATAACGACATCCATACATCTTTAGCTATAGTATCACTGAGGTGTCTATCAGCAGATGATTATGAGAATCACTAGAAGGTTAACCGGGTTTGAAGAAGATAGTGACACATAATGGGGGAGTACAAAAAAGGAGGAAGAATACATTTTTGTCTCTTGCAAAGTGGTCACAGAAAAGGAGTTCCACTACAGTAAGTGATTTCAGGGGTACGATATGGTCGTAGTTGGCAGAGTAGGAAGCATGAGCGAATAACATCATTTTTCAAGTCGCAGTTCGCTGAAACAGCCATGTAATCAATAGCGCTCTATCCTTTTGCTATTCTGTAGCCACCAGAGATGAAGAAGATGTTTGCTTGGTCTGTTTCGGCTGGGTGCTGGAGGCTATTGGGACTGAGATGAAACTAGCGATCCCTGTTGCAGCTTGTAATTTTTAGTATCGTTGTTAAATTTTGCCTTATGCCTTGATTGGTTTGGAGCTGGAGGTGAATTTGATCATTGCCCCAATATCACTAAATATTTGTTGGCAGAGTTGACATTCATCTTAACGTGTTTCATTTAATGTCTCTTGTTTGTTGTCAGGTCATAATGGAGAATCATTTGTTGTAGCGAAGAGAGTGAAAATAGAGTCGAGGAGCAGACGTGAAGGGTGAAATTGAGGAAATGAATTATTCTGTAGTGGTCGCTTTGGCTACTGTCAGATTTGTTCGTCAAGAAGACATCCAAAAAACCCAGCCCAATTTTACACCCTTTGAAATTAAGCCTTCTCTACCTGGGTTTCATAGTTGTGCACTATAATTGCATGGTGTTTCGGTCAGAATTTGATGCGAGCGATATATGCGTCCAAGATGTGGCAAGAAGCATATAGTAGTGCAAGAATATGTGTAGCCATTAGGAACAATAGCTATGAGTCCATGACTAGCACCAACAATGCTAGAGTAAGGGTGGATGAAGAGAATGGTGGTGGGCCAAGAGGGAAGGGAGAAATATATCACTTTCATTGCATGCAAGAAAATGGTGCCTAATGAAACACAAAGGCTTACTTGGAGCAAAGCAGCGAATGAACATGAATGAAAATCATGTACTGCCATCTTCTGCACACATTTTTGAATTAAAACAAATATATATAATCATAATGTCTACATTTTATTTCGTATCCGTGGCAACGCACGGGCATTCGACTAGTGGTCATAACATTTTCCTTCCTCTTAGTAAGTGTTTGGAAATATTTTGCTTCTGTTAAAATTGTGTTGGTGGTAGCACTATCCACTAAACATAACTCTTCTTCTATCGGATTGTTCCCATAAAAGTTATTTCCTCTTCTTGGCCTATACTCTATTCTAAAGCAATGCGTGCACGATAACATGAGAAGATAAGAGAGAGTTTAAGTGAATGGAGCAACTTTCATTGATGTTGAGTTCAGGTATTTATATGGCTTAAAAAGATGTTTACGTTGTCGGTTACAATGATTTGCGTTGATTCAAAGAGACGCAGCGACGGTTCGCTAATAGACAGCGTATGGACAAAGCAGTATCCTAACTGTACATAGGATATTCCAAGGAATGTACTAATTGCTTAATTAGCCTAATTTTGACGTTAATTTACTCCTAACATAGACAAAGAAGCACAAACAAATTTTGGCTCCTAGGTGCATATGCACCCATTATCCAAATACACATTTTAAAAAGTTGAAAAATTCGGAACAAAAATCCCACGTGTATTTTCGGACATTTTATGTGCGTTCACAAGGTTTCGGTGAAAAACGATGTTTTTGTGGCTTGTGCAAAAAAGATAAAGAAATGCCTCATGAATAATTAGAATGAAGCATCAGAAATTGTCTTTTTTACACAAGTCACAAAAAACGTCGTTTTTCACTGAAACCTTGTGCACACACATAAAATGTTCGGATATACACGCGGGATTTTTGTTTCGAATTTTATAACTGTTCAAAATGTGTATTTTAACAATGGATGCATATGCACCTAGGAGCCAAAAGCAATTACCGAAACAGAGTTGTCACAAAAAGCTACTCCACAATGTAGGTTTCCCTAGGAAAAAAAGGGGCGCCCCTATGTCTCGCACAAGCGAGACAGAGGGAACCCCTCGCTGAAGGTTGCGTGGGAATCTGCCGAACAGTTCGGGCCAAATCCTGAAGAAAGCTCAAAAGCGCTGGTGCTCCGAGTTGGGCCGGCCCCGGGAAAAAAGAGGCCCTGTTTTCTGTTTTGTTGGTTCTTCACGTTTTCTGTTTGTGTTTTCTTTCTGTCTTTTTTTCCTTTTATTTATACCTCCAAATATTATATATATTACAAAAATTGCTCTAGAAAAAACATTTAAAAAATGTTGACCAAGCATTTGAAAAATGTTGAATATGTATAGAGAAAAAGCTTATCACGTATACGAAAAATGTATAAAAGATGTCTATGCAACAATTTGATCATGTATTTAAAAATGTTAATCAAGCATTTGAAAAAAATGTTGAAAAAATGTTAAATGTGTATCGAATTTTTTTTGACCATGTATTGAAAAAAATAAAGAATTTTTTTGATCATGTATATAAATGTGTGTATCAAGTATTTGAAAAGTGTTGAACAATTATTTGAAAAATGTTAAATGTGTATAGAAAAAATGTTGACTATGTATTAAAAAATGATGAATTTTTTATCATGTATATAAAAATGTTAATAAAGCATTTGGAAAAACTGCTGAATAAATATTTGAAAATGTTAATCAACTATTTCAAAAATATTAAATGCCTTTAGAAAAAATATTAATACTGCATTTAGAAAATGTTAATCAAGCATTTTCCAAATGCTTAATGTGCATAGAAAAATGTTAGCCATGTATTAGAAAATGTTAATCTTGCATTGAAAAATGTTAATCAAGCATTTGAAAATGTTTAAAAGTGTGTATAGGAAAAATGGTGACCAAGTATTAAAAACATGTTCATCTTGTATTTGAAAAATGTCAATCAAACTTTTGAAAAATGTTTAAAATGTGTATAGAAAAAATTTTGACCATGTATAAAAAATGTTAAATCTTTATTAAAAAAATTTAAACATATTGTAGAAAAATGTTATCGACATATAAAAATAATGCAGAAGGAAAGCCAAAAGAAACGAAGAAAATAAAAAAAGAAAACAAATAAAAAATAAACTAATGAAACAATTGAATTTAAAATAAAACTAGAGAAGAAAAAAGAAATGAAACAAAATGAAACAAATAATAAAGAAAGAAGTAAGAAAAAGCAATAAAAAGGAAATAAAAGAAAAAACCAAATGGAAACAGAGAAAAACTAGTAAAAAACAAAAGAAAAGCAAAGAAAACAAAAAAAAGGAGAAGAAACAATGGAAAACCCAACTCGTTTCGACTTAAGTAAAAAAAACGCCCTACTACTCCATCACAAACCTGAGCGTAGCCCAGTGGCTAGCCGCGTGCTCCCGCAATAAGGAGGCCTAGTTTCGAATCCCATTCACCTTTCTTTTCTCCTCTCCTTTTCCTGTATTTACTGTGCGTGTTTGGGGCCGGCCCATTTACTGTAGACCCCTTCAGTGAGACATCGCATATAGCCAAGGCGCGAGGGTGCCGGTCCCAACAGATAATAATAAAGTGAAGAAAAAACATTCAATTACCCCATGCATCCCATTGCCAGCACGGAAAATCTAAAATGATGCTTAATCAAGTATATCATCACATATATCCATGGTTGTAAGCCATGTATTTTCATACGTTTTACTCAAAACCAAACCAAACTGGTGAACGGGATAATATGATATTTCATCACAAAGCATAAAGACCCGATTCATACCATACGATCCAGTCATAATGATCGCCCATGACAATAAGTTCATTAGAAAGGATAGAAGTCTAATATGCCAAAAGACCAGATTGATAGAGCAATACACGAAACTTATATGGTTCGGCTATGGCATAACATCAGACTACATATATATGGATAGAGAAAGTTTGGTCTGACTGCCTTGTCGCCCAGCTCCTCCCTGCGTAGTAAACACCTGTTGATCGATATTATGTGTTACACAAAGAATCCATAGAGTGTGCCATACAAAAATCATCACAGCAAAAATACAGTTCCTTTTCTAACCCTTATGAATAGTGTTAGTCATCCGGCAAATGAGTAGCTCCTATTATTACTACTCACATAGTGAATATGCTAAATAATTGTGTTAGCAAATGACAAAAGTTAAAAGTTGATAACGCAAAAGAAAACATGATTATAACATCTTTAGAAATAGTTTGGTAATGTTCACTGCAACAAGACAAAAAATTCATGTAGTTCTAGGTAGGCATAAGTTACCATAGTTCTTGGCATATACATTTTTTAATCGAGGGGTGTCAGCAAACATGATTAATCCGGTCATCTAGCAATCAACCAAATGTAGGGGTTGCCAACCAAATTTCTAACATAATCGTTTTACTAATAGGGAAGCGACAATATACTCTGCTGGATATCCAAATATGCTTTAGGAGGCATCAGAAAAATGCTTATATAATATTTGTATCCCTCTTAACAACAAGGAACAATCTTGGTACACCACATCTATCTCTTTATTATTCCAAGATACCAAGATACGGGAAGCATACTAAAAAGCAACATCATTGCACCAAAACAGCGGAAATAGTTTCTTGTAACAATTCAACAGTTGTAACAATAATCCTAAATTGGGGCATGCATTTTCCTATATAATTATTAATCTGCAGAACACATTTTCCACAAAATTAAGTATTGAGCTCAAGACAACCTACTCAAGCTAATGGAACCAACAATCTTCAACTACACACAGATTGATGCAAGATAAATAGCTACCTAGACCAGACATTGAAGCAAAAGTCACTGATTTACCCAGCAGTGCAAAAAGTAAAAAATTGGACAGATGGCCATCTCCAAGATCAGGAAGGAAATATGAAACCTGAAATTTATGAAACATGAGAGAGGAAGTTGGGATGCAGTACCTGAGCGCGCTCACAGCGCGAGGACGACGGCCACGCGATGGTGACCCTGACGAAACAGTGGCGTGAGCCATGACCCGCGCTTCTATGGTCGGTGGCTATTGAACCATATAACCTAATACGAGGAGGAGAAAATTCCATGTAAAATAGAGATTTATGGTACATTCTGTAGATAACAATATATGTGGTTTTTAGTGCCCTATATAGACCATGAGGAAATTTCAGAGCCAAAAGGCATGGAAAGGAGTCAAATATATGCCATAGAAAAATAAAACTTGGAATGTCAAAAGGACGTAGACAGAGTCTATACAGATATCACGACACAGTAAGATATAAAAGACGATGTGATAGTGACTATGCTTTATTTCTAGTAAAACTATCACAGAGAAAGAAAAATGTTGGACAAACAACCCTCTCTGTTTCATGTGTGATTGGACAAACGACCATATGTTTTCATGTGTAACAAAAGCACTAATTACAACTCAAACGTTAGAAATTCATATCATGGCCCCTTCCATACACAAAGGAACAAAACCACCAACATTTCCATGCACAAAGGAACAATAATCTTAGGCCCTACCTGAATCCAAACAAGGAAACAAAAAGTGTATATTTACACCCGCTCAAATAATAAGCATGGAAACAAGGGAACAACAAAAATATAATGCATAGAGAATAGTACATTTGGCCTTTACCAGAAAAGAAAAGCCTCATTGGCCAACACGGACAAGCAGAACATGGTGAGCCCCAAAACACAAATTGCCATGCAACCATACACCTAGCTCTGGAAAAGAAGATGGGTGGATAGGAGGAGGAGAAGAGGGGTTGACCTGCAGATCCGTGAATGGAGATGGGGGGTGCTGATAGGCAGTGTGCAGGCCCAACCCCAGCTTGCCGCTCAGCCGGCGGACACGACATTGAGCCCTTAGTGCATCGACGGCTTTGATGTTCGCTATATGGAGCCACAGAAAAAAGGAGATCGGAATTGTGTATATATGGACATCTATGAGAGAGTGAACACTGGGATGCAGAGGAGAAAATGGAACCAAATGGTGATTATTACTATTCAACTTGAAAGGAAGCGCAACTTATATCCATGATTTGGCTCTTGTGAAGCAAGCATAAAAAAGCACAGAAGCAATGAAATTGCACATTCGAACAGAACAATACATGACGTGCTCTTGTGTCGAGAACAATTGCAAGTATTTTGTGCACATCACATTAGATTTGCAGGGGTAGAGAACGGGTGGGGCTCACCACGTGTGGGGGTAGCAGAAGGAATAGGTAGAGCAGCCATGAGGGCCATTCCACCTGCAGAAGCAGCTTGTCCTCATCGGAGCAACCTGCACATAAAACAAACACAGGAATCAGAATCAGAGGAGATGAAGAAACAAAGAAGAGATTCATGCCCACCCAGAATAGTCAGAGATCCACCGAGAACAAAGAACATAATAAACTAAGAGTCTAAACAGGTTGTTAGAGTTAAGAACATATATAGAAGAACAATTAATGATTGATGTTGCTAAATCAACCACCCAAAGCTGAAGCTTTTTTTATACATGGCTGCTGGAAACATGCAAATGCAATGAATTATTACTTGAATGAAGAGAAAGCATGTATAATTACCGGGTGCGTGGCGTTGTTGTGGAGGAGAGCGTGGCGGTGACGTGCCCTCTACCTAAACCTGACGCATGATGGCGGTGTCATGCCTTCTGCATCAAATGCAATTGGAACAAACTTACTTGGTACTGTTATAATTGTTCAACATAGATACTTCCGCAGCACTCTGTCCTATTAATGAACGTGAACGAGGTTTTCTCATCAGAGCGACATGATGGACAAAGTTGGAACCGACGGCGATGGGATAACCACACACACATCTTTCCATAATGTAATTCTGCAGACACAACCAGAGTATATTTTCTATTTATTTTTGAGTCAATTGCACGGTTCAATTTTATTTGAGTCAATTGCATAGTTCAGTTTAGTCCAGAAAGTTACAACTCGGATTTGATGGTGGTTGACGAACCATCTACAAGCTATGTATTTTATGTTGATTTATTCCTATGAACATGGTAAAATGTCCACACCTCCCTTCATTGGCTCTCTACACATTCACAGTAGGTTTAGTAGGGGGTTAAAAGGTGGCTCATTTCATCATACTACTTGTCTGAATTTCTGAACATCTAAATCACAGTGGTCATAACAACAATTTCTTAACTCTAAAAGTTGAACATTGAACGTGACTGAATTTCCGCACAAAAGAAAAAGAACGTGACTGAATTGAACTGAATTTTTAAACACTGAAATTAGCAATCACTGCCAGGTCGTGTCCAGAACCACAATTGCAATCAAATTGTCTAGATAAGATATATGTGCAGGTGGTAGGAAGGGGGGGTGGAGCTCACCACGTCATGGGGGGAGGAGGAGGGAGGAGCCATGAGGGCTCGTGCCTCGTCCACCTGTAGCAGCAACAACAACAACTCCACCACCTCTTCCAGATCGGAGCAACTTCACACAGAACAAACCAAGGAATCACAAGGAGGGGAGATGAAGAAACCGGCCAGACAAGGGGTTCAGGGATCATGTGCACGCACCATAGTTGGAGATCCGTGGACGAGCTCGCCGGAGATGGCCTGCAGCTAGCGCGTCCTTGGAGAGCTACGGATTCGGGTGTCTCCTTCCATGGCTGCTGTCGGGCCGGACCGGACCTCCATGGCCGACCTCGAGGACGGTCGTGGACCTGTGGATCTGGGCGCTGCCTCACCTTGTTGCTCGATCCCTCTCCTCCCCTCCCCTCCCCTTACCTTACCTTTCTTTGGTGACCGTGAACTCCAGGTCGGCCTCGGGCGCGACCTTGGAGGAGGTCGTGCGCTTGCGCGAGGAGCCCCGCGATGGCTCGGCGGCCGAGGGCGGCGAGCTGGGCGGCACCATATGGGATGCGTGCGGCTGGCTGAGGATTCATATCGGGGGTGAGTGAGGAAGGAAGAGGACTTGTGCTTCTTCCTTGCCATGGCTGGCTCAGCCACAGGAGAGAAACAGGGAGGGGATGATGGTGCGGCTGCAGATGGTTGGCGGCAGCGGCGGACGGGGAGGATGGTTGGCGGCGGCGGCTCTCTCTCGAGACGTGCAGGAGAGAAAATGAGGAGATATCGAACCCTGCACTCATTGGGGAGGAGGCAGCGAATCGAAAAAGGGCAAGTGTTGACCTAAGATGTGAAATAACCAAAATGCCCTCGGCGGGGGACGGGAATTTCGGCGGTGGCATGAGATCTTTTACCGCTGTACCGCGCCGACGGGCTGCACGGGACGTGTCCCAGCCACAGAGAATGACATGTGGGTCCGCCAGCGTGCTACCCCACAAGTCAGCAAGTTCCGATCGAAGCCATCGAGTGAGCGAGGCCGGGAAAAAATGGTAACTATTCATTGCTACAGCGCCGTCTTTTGATCCGGCGGCCCAGATTGTCCAGAGGCTTGATCCGACGGCTAGAATCGCATCAGAAAAACGGATCGGACGGCCAGAATGCACTGAGCTCTGAGGAGGCGCGGGAGTGACTCGATCGCTTATTTCTCGATTTGGCACCCCAAGTCTCCACCTAGCAGTCCGAGCCACCAGTACAACATGTCCACCATCAATTTACCATCCACCCGCCTTCGCAAAATCGCAAGTGTGTCATGTCCGACGACGAGGCCGTTGAGGGTAGCCCAGGGACATAGGTTGTCTCATTTGTTTTCACAACACCGCAACCGAGTTTTATGTGAGGCTTATCAATTGCTTCCTTTGTTTCATATTATTTCACATATTAGTTTTGTTTTAAGGGGAAAATGGTTTGACCATTTTTATATTAAGAAATATTTGCATTTACAATACAAATACAATACCGAAAAAATCTTTTGCCCTGCTTTATATGTGTGTAATTAATAGACTGTCTAATATCAACCTACATTGCATGTACTCCCTCCATTTTTATTTAGTTCGCATATTAGCTTTGGTCAAAGTCAAGCTTTACAAATTTTGACCAAGTTTATAAACAAAAATATTAAGATATACAATAACAAATCAACAACATCATATAGATTTATTATGATAAATGTCTATATTATTTTCTATAAACTTGATTAAACATTTGACTTTAGTCAACTCTAATATGCAGAGTAAATAAAAACTGAGGGAGTACATATTTACTAGTTTTTTCCTTAGGGAAGGTACACATTTACTGGTCTACACTACTATTAAACAAGAGAACAGGGAGAACGAAAACTCTGCCGTTCCCACGCCCGCACGTGGGAAACAATCGCGCCCTCGATTCCGCTCGCAGCTCCCTAATTTTCAGGCTGATTCTGCCTCCGCGATCCTTCTTTCTCTCCCCAGATCGAGGAAAACAGCGCCGCCTCCTCCCTTCTCCCACAATGACGCAACCCCCAATCCTCAACCGAACTGCCCTCATCGGGCACTCTCCCCGCCGCCCGCACAACGCCCTCATCGGCGCGCTCTTCGCCAGAGCGGCCCGTAGCGGCATGCACTGGAAGCCGAAGCCGGGAAGGAGTGCGGCCACCGCCGGGAGGCAAGGGGAGGCGTGGTGGCGCTCTTTCGGGTCGGCCATGGAGGCCGCACGCAAGCCCACGGCGCGACGGCGCCCGCTCCTCCTCGCCTCTCCGTCCGTACCGGTCTCCTCCCAAAGGACGAAGTGGGCGCATGTGTGGCGGCCGGAGAGGCGAACGAGGCCGCGCGCGAGCCCGCGGCGCGGCGGCGTGGATCCCTCTTCCCCCTGCCGGTTTGAAATCCGCACCATCGCCGGCAAGGTAACTGCTCTCCTCCGGTTAGGCCCTGGCCTGGGCATGTGCAGTCGGTGCGAGCAATCAACAAGCCATCAGTGATTCGTTGATCCCTATGATTTACTCTCTAATTTGCATTGGTCAGTAAAAGATCCTCCTCTATAAGCGGAGCAGGTTGCTTTGCTTTGTATCCGATCTAATTTGTGCTTTACTTCTTTTTGGGCTGTACTAATTCTCCATATGCTCCACTTGAGAGAGCAAGAGAAGGTTACTCTACTCCATTATCTACTAATTATCTACTAATTCCGGCAATCAAGGTCAATACATGTTACATCAATCAGGGTCAGTAATCAGTACTACTAATTTCAGAGAAGACCTGTATAGCAGTACTACTCCGTCGGCAAGCGTTCGTTGCTGGATTTCTTTCACGCCTATGTGGTGTTGTGCCATGGTCGCTCTCCCTCCTCCAGGTTTGATTTTTCAAGTTTCATGCCTTTGTGTTTTAAGATGTCATCCCAAAAGTATTTGTAACATGAAAAACAAAGAAAGAGAAGATTAACACGTGAGTTTATAAATTCTCAAAAGGAAGTCATTGAAGAAATTTTAGGACAAAAATAAGGTCTAATTGGCACTTGAACCGGCAAAGGGTCTCACTTTGTTATCTTGCACAGGGACTCAGCCAAGTCTGGCCTGGCCATGCCTCTGTCCTCCCGCCTTGCCGGCTGCGTGTGTGTGCTGTCTGTGCTTGTTGGCTTGTCACTGGGTGCTTGTTGCTGCTGGCCTGCTGCTGCTGCTGCTGCTTTGCTGTATATATTTGTATAATGCTTGCATCTTGTATGCAGCTATGCTTTGTTTCATACTGACATTGTTGTTGCTGCTGCTGACCTGTTGATGTTGTTGCTTACTGTTGCTGTCCTCCTGATGTTGTTGCTGTGCTGGCCAGGGAGTGAGTCCAGAGATACACAACATTCAATTATGAGGATCTAGAAAATTAATGATCATTCAGTCATTGATGATATAAAAAGAGGCATGAAGGCAACAAAGGGGCAGTATTTTGATCTCATGTCATCTCGCACATAGATTATTTGTTCTTCTTTACATACCATTTTATTAATTATTTATATATACCCACCATACCGCCGTATTACTGTTTCTTGAAATTACCGTATCCCCATTTCCTTATCGCCGTATCCGTAACGCCGGTGCTTCATAGCTATGAACCATGAGTCTACAATGATCTATTTTTAGACATGCACATGTTCTATCAAGAAGTTCCGTTTGCAATTTTCTTATATAAGTTTCATTGATGACAATAATGATCGATCCATGTTCATAGCTATGTACATGTTTCACTGGTATTACCATTGTTCATAGTGTAAGCATATTAAACAGTTATATGCTTATTGCACTACAAAGTGTAAACTATTTATAATGTTCGATCATTTGACAGAGCAATGCTAAAGTACTAAAGTATCAAGTGATTGAATACACTGAAAATGATAACATATGCAAGCTTTGCAAAGTAGAGAACCTTTTTTTAGCCTCCACCAATTTATTGTTCTCCTTGTGTTGCTTGGATAAAATGAAATGCATACTATACTGCTACTGCTACTGATACTTGTCACAATTTCTGTATCATGTGTTACAATGAGACTCATAGTTCACAATTCAGGTGGAAGGTAATCAATTTCCTAAGGATAAACTTCATACTTGAATCTACGTTGTGTAATGTGTGACAAATGTGAACGTTGGGAGCGTCTGGTTTGTGCCCTTCTAAATTTCAAATGGGGTGATTCCAAAGAAGCAGATTAAACTTGCCCTAAGTGCTGTGTTTGGGAGATCGAGCATGGCTTACGTATGCCTTTGCCACAAAATTCTGTTCTTGGGGCTAAAGATCTGCCAAGGGCCATGCTTAGCGATCATATAGAAGAACAACTCTTTAAACGGCTCAATGAAGAGAGACACGAACGGGCTATTCATGATGGGAAAAGTTTTGATGAGGTTAGTGCTGCCTCATCAATTTACAGAAACTTACGTTTATGGATCCTATGTTTTCTTTTTCTTGGTTATATCTTGGTTTCCTTTCCTAAATATGAAATATGTGGTTTGTGTACTTCTTATAAACAGAGATGTGTTGCTCCTTCTGCATACTTTTATTCCTTTTTTTCTTCAGAATTTGACTGTATTTAAGTGTTTTTTTGCTAGATCCTTGTTTCATGCACGTGCACTTTTTTTGGGGAATCGGGAGCTTTTCCGAACTGAATAAGTAGAGTTATAGTCAAGCTGAAGGCTGAAAACGAAGCCATGATTCATATTTATTCAAGCACACCTTTGCCGCTCAGGCGAAGCATTTTTTGCACACGGGTGAGCAGCAACATTAGCTGGTTTGTGCACAAGCCTAAATGGAAAACTAGAACAAACTCTACTTAGTTGGTTCACTTCCTTCAGGATGGGGGCAATCACTGATCTGTCATGAGCATCACAGATTGCTGGTACAAATATATGTACATAAATTTGGGTGTATAGCTGGTTGATGTATTGTTTTAATGAGGGTTTGGTTTACGAGTGTGTGCAGTCTGTATAAGACTAGGAGTATTGGATGGTTTTGAGTCGGCACTCGGCAGTATGTATTTTGAATGAAGTTTGTGGTATGTATAGGGGTGATAGATTGGATAGGACCTTCTGCTCTAATTACTACGGTTGTGGTGAAATCATGTTTTGGTTGAATTATATATTTGGAATTGATCTTAATTTACTGGATAAATCAATTCCGAAATCCAATAAACTTCTATAATTTCCAAGAATAGGAGTATTGCTGGTTAATCAATTGATTTACATTAATATCTTAAAAGGGGACCGCACGCATGTCCTGATGCTAAATCTTTTTAGAAAGGAAGGGTCTATGTAATTTTGGTAGGATAAAAAATGTAACCTTAGTATTACCTAGAGCTAGGATATGGGAGTAGATTATTTTAATTTTTGAGCTCATATGTGAGATCATGATAAAATTTGGAATATCATGTTGCTATAACGGAATCAGTCGGGATAGTGAAGTCGGCACCAGAATGTTGACCACCCTTTTAAGTTTTTAAGTTACGGAATTTCAACAAGTCTCTTGAAAAAATAACTATCCTATCCCTTTCTACAATCTCTCTATATCTTTGTTAGATAAGGTAAGTATTGTATAATAGTTCAGTTTCCGTGTTTTTTTTTCATTCCTCTGTGTAAATAGCCTAATATGGGTTCACAGTCAATAACATGCTCACCATCGAGAGTAACGATCAGTCGATATGTACTCCTAATTCTCTCTCTTATAAAAGTGAAGTCCAAATGCCTACTGGCTGCTTTTCAGGTGACTGGAATTTTGAGCCGCGTCAGTAGACATGTGCCTGAGAAGTAGGTAAGACGGAGCTAAGGCTGAGATGGAGGCGACACTACCTGCCACAACGTCTCCAATATGCTGAGCTAGGACCTGGACGGAGGCAGGGACGACACTACTTGTGGTGGCGTCTCCAAGATGAAGATCTAGGACCTAGATGGAGGCAGGGACGACGCAACTTGTCCCGGTGTCGTCAGCGGAGGACATGCAACGGGTTGTGGGGTTTGGGTGGAGGTGGGTTAGAGGGATGACCGGTGGCAGCAACGGCAACTCGGGCAGACCAGGACGGCGAGGCTGCAGTGCGGGCGTTCGTGTGCCTAGAGGAAGAAGCACTAGTGCAGAACCGGGCAATAGCATCAGTTCGTAAGGCCCTTTAGTGCCGGTTCCATAACCGGCACTAAAGTGTGGGCACTAAAGGCCCCCCCCCCCCTTAGTACCGGTTCAGCACGAACCGGTGCTAAAGGGAAACCACGTGGCACGAGCCAGCTCCAGGGGCCTGGAGCCCTTTAGTACCAGTTGGTAAGACCAACCGGTACTCTAAGGTTTGGGGTTTTTTTAGTTTTATGATTTCTTTTTATATATACGGAAGTACGGAAACTCTAAGGTTTGGGGTAAGACCAACCCTCTTCCGTACTAAGGTTCAGTACTCCTCTTCCGTACTCCCGGGAGTACATACTCCCACCCCTTAACGGATCCTTTGACTTGGATAAACCCACTAACAAACTAATACGCAGGAGAAAAAACGAAGCATGTAACAACTTTCCCAAAAGTGTGGCGTGTAGGTGGTTAATCTAGAAATTAGGTAATCTTTTAGTCCACCGCATCGTACCTATTTTAAACTATTTTAGACCACATGACGCATGCTCCATGTAGTGTGTACAAGTATATACTTTCAAGGGAATTAGTACACACACGTGAGGTATATCTGCTAATTCTGTGAGCTTACATGCATTTAATTTTATAGGTCATATATATACTACTTTCGTAAGGTAGTATATACCATACTGTTGCGGTGACGCATTTTTTGCCGTAGAGTATATAACCTTTTTTTATGAAGTATATGCCACATTTTTTCAGTGAAGTATATGCCGCAATTTGTTTGAGACGAGAGTATATACCCCCTTTTTTTTATGAAGTATAGGCCATGTTTCACTTAAGTATATGAAGCATATACATATACCAGTTTCTGATGATGGGGGCATATACAATATTTTTTTCGATGGAGTATATACATCTTTTTCAATAAATTATAGACCACTTTTTCACGTTGGAGTGTACATCACAATTTTTGTGACAAAGTATAAACCACATTTTTGCAATGGACTATAAATACTACTCATAGAGCTAGTATAGTTTACCCACAGAGATGTATAAACTTAAAAAAAGTATAATCCATTTTGAATACTGGTATTTGCCCACTCAAATTTGATGACTTAAATTGTATATGTGCATCATGGGAGCATTTGTATAGCGTTTTCTGGGTATCACATCTTGAATGATGGATCGATCGATCTAGTTCACAGTGTCGCGTCCTTGGAATATATCCGTCCTCATGTTCTCTTGCTTCATAGTTGTGGAGCCGTTCATGCGTGTAGTTTTCTCTGAAAAAACAGTCGTGTGTTGTCATCTAGATCAGGCCCGTATAGACGGTAAGTTTATTCATATGAGAGATGTACAAGCAATGCGATCATACTAGATGAAAGAGAAGATGTAGCTTGCCATACCGAATGCCGATTGGAAAACACATGCATGCGAGACTCACTATCAACGGCCATGTGATGCATGCCCAATTGCCCATGGCTGTACGCACCGATGCCATCACTAGTCTGAGCACCTCCAACTTTCTTAGTGCAGATGCATGCATGCATGAGGTTAATGGACATGGATGTGTTTACACAGGAGAGAAGATCGCTGATAAGCAACATACTCCGTGTGTGAGTTGTGGCTGACTCTGACTGGGGGCGTGCGCGGTGAAGGGCGCTCAACGTCGGAGACTTGCTGGGCAGAAACGGGGCATCGTCTTGTTCCGGGCCGATGCATGGCGCGAGCCGTCGACGGCGGCGACGAAGCTACAAGAAATAGGTCAGCCTACCGTAGCAGCGAGGTATGTGCGAGAATAATAGATCGATGCAGATTAGTTCCAAGGATGACGTTTGGTATCCCTATTAAAAAGGATTCTGTTCCAACAATTTAAATAATTATCTTTTTCTTAGGGATAAACAATTATCTTATCGGGAGGCTAACGGCCGGTTTAGATTTTTGCTGGCCAGATAGGACGCCGTGGGTCGCACAGGAGATGAATCGGACCCGGGAGTATGTACTTCTAGGAGTACTGACCAATTTTCCTATATATATATATATATATATATATATATATATATATATATATAAATAGAATTTCTAGTAGAACCAATCATGCATATATATATCATCAATGTCTCACAAACCATCATATTAATTAATTCACACATACACACATGTATAGCTATATACAATTTCTCCTACATATGCATGTTGCCTTCGGAGCCAGTGGCATTAGCCTAATTGGTGCCTTCGGAGCACGATGACAATTGGAAGTGGTTTTCATGGGGGCGGTAGCGGGTAATAGTATTCTCCCTTCGGATTTATGACCTGGTCGAGCAAAAATCCCGCTATTTCCTCTTGAAGTGCTTCTATGCGCTCCGTTTCTAGGAGCTTCTCGCGCACCTCTCTGAACTGTTAAGAAGGAGATCAATATGCATGTGTATTAATTGTGTGACTAGATATCGATAATGGTGTAAAAATTGTGAATAGTGTTTTGACAAGCGTACCCATTCCTGTCTTTGAGATCTGCTCCTTTCGGACGTCATCATGCGAATGTTCTCACAAACGCAGAATGCACACAGATCAGTCCCCTGCGCCTGCTTCAGGGCCTTTACGAGAATGGAATTTGATCAAATAATAATTAATCAAGCATGATAATTAAAGAGATGGCAGCTAGCTAGCTAGCTAGTACTACTTAATTACTTACCTTGGGTCTTCTCCATTTAAGCTTTTTTTTCCATTCGCCTTCCGTGACGCTGATGAACCTTGCCCAAGCCCTGCCCGCTGACAAAAAAAATGAATAAAGGGGTTATTAAATAGTTCATATCATGAAATGACGAACTAAATAGGCCGAGATATATAGTTAATAATGATTGAAATTACCTGTTGACTATCCCAAACAAGATGTTATAGTCAGTTTTTTCTTTGAGTAGTGAGTCCAGTATTTCAACTGTTTCGATGTCAACTTTAATGATACACAAGACCCAGTGATATCTGCATGCACACACGTTTGCATGTCTTAATTAAGCGGGCATATGTAAGCAAAAACATGTAGCTAGCTAGTAGGCAAAAACAGAGAATTTGTAGTACAAGACAGTGTGACTTACTGGAAGTTGTAAGGAAGTAGTATATCTTCATTGTATTTGAGGCGCTTCAAGAACTTTAGCATGCTGTCCTCTACGGCCTTTTGATGACGTGCATCTAATTTCCATGTGTATTCATTAACGGTGTTTGGGTCAATGAACCCAATGCCATAGCATCCACCTTTTCTCATTTCATACATCTTCATCCTGCATATAATACCATAGAAAAGAATATAGTGAGGATAATTACAGGTAATGATTGATCAAAAGGATCACTACAGCTAGCTTGAGACTTAAATTACAGAAAGAAATCACTTACAGACAATAGCAACTCACGATAGATTTGTCTAGTGCGTCTTGATTGTATAACTGAAACAGTTCAGAATACTCAACGGACACAGCTTTCTCATGGTAGTAATGCTCCTCCTTGACATTCACCATGAGGGACAATCGATCGGAAATCTTGGTAATGTTCATGTACCATTGATGCAGTTCATACATTCTCGTTGGGAGGTTCTTGACCTTGTCTGGCTCGACCAAAGGTTGGCCCCGGACATATTTCCGTTTTATTTCATCCTCTCTAAGCACAGACAGGGCTCGATCTCGAGGAGTTGTCCAACAGTGATTTTGAGAACTTCAGCCTGCATTATATGCTTCTCCGTTATTACCACATTGCCCACCTCAGGAACGTAAACTGTTTGCCCACAATAATATTGGGCGCGCGTACTGTCACGTGTTGTTGGCACAACAAGCGAGGGGATCAATTGCGCCGCCTGTTCTCCCAGATGGGGAATGGTTTTCCCGCATTTTTTGACAGCTGCTTCTTGTTTGCTCGATCCCGAGCTCGCCTCCTTACGTAGACGTGCTCGATTTAACTTCCTGATGTGGTGCTCATAGTCTGTGTCAACAGGCTTGGGAGCTGGTGGTTGAGCCATACGAATGAAGTGGTCAATCATTTCCTCAGGCACTTTCTCCCTTGGCGGCGGTGGCGGTTTCGGTGCAAAATGGGCTTCCACCTCGGACTTCGATATGGCTGCGATTTCCTCCTCGGACCTGTCATAAGCCCTCTGCGAAAGAGGTGTGAGGCTTGGACCATATTTATATCGCTTGCCTCCGCCTGTACTTCCTGTACTACCTCGACTCGTACCGCTACGCACCATAGCTGCGGGGTGTCTCTTCTGTGATTGCTGAGGCGGCGGAGACGGCTGACGGGGCTGAGTTGGACGAGGAGGAGTGGCCTCCTGAAGCTGTGCCGGACTTGGAGGAGGAGTGGCCTGAGGTTGTGCCGGACTTGGAGGAGGAGTGGACGTCTGACGCTGTGGCGGACTTGGAGGAGGAGGAGTGGCCTGACACTTTGCCGGACTTGGAGGAGGAGTGGCCTGACACTTTGCCGGACTTGGTGGACTTGCAGGAGCGAGAGACTGCTGACTCGGTGGCGGACTTCGACGAGGAGTCGGCTGACGCGGTGTCGGTGGCCTTCGAAAGATGATGCAATCCTTTTTTCATAGGATGATACAATGTTTGGCGTCTCCGAAAAAGCGCTCGTCGTCACCTCCAGGATAGTCAAGCTCTAGCTCCGAATATGGGTCCACCACCTCATCAACCAAGACACGAGCATAGCCCGCTGGAATCGGGTTGCAATGGAAGGTTGCCTCGGGGGATTTGTAAAAGCAACGGCGTCCGCCACCTTCATGGATATGTTCTTCATTTTGACGTGTAGCTCGCAGCTAGTGTTCTCCGTGATGTCATCCACGGGGTATCTACCCAGCATTGCATCGTCCGAGGCGGAACCCACGCTGCTTCTCGGTATGGATGGGGCGGTGCTATCCAATGCTGGATCATTCGCTAGCTGCTGCAGCTGCTGAGACCCCCTTTGCTGGGTAAGTGAGTCGATCTGCTCCTGCTGCCGCTGGAATTTGACTACCAATTCCGCTTGACTTGCTTCTAGGCCTTGAAGGCGTTCATAGTCCCGCTTCCTCTGCTCCTCCTCCATCTTCCTCTTCTTCTCCTCCGCAATCTTCTTTCTCGCACGGGTTCTGTAGTCGGTGTTCCAGTCTGAAAACCCCTCATACCATGGAATAACGCCCTTGCCTCGTGTTCTTCCCGGGTGTTCAGGATTTCCCAGGGCACGCGTAAGCTCGTCGTTCTCTCTGTTGGGCTGGAACACCCCCGATCGTGCCTCTTCTATTGCAACAAGTATCGCATCGTCGGCTCCCTTCAGACTTGCCCTTGTCGAAACATTGCCTGTCTTCGGGTCCAACTCCCCCCCATGCGCATAGAACCAAGTCCTGACCCTGGGGGGCCAGCTCTTAGTAACCGGAGTGGCACCTGCATCCTCCATCTCTTTCTCAGACTTATCCCACTTAGGCATTGCCACCGCATAGCCACCTGGCCCCAGCTTATGGAACTTATCCTTTTTTCGGCATTCTTCTTGTTTATTCTCGACCGTTCCTTAGCTAATTCCGAATCCTTGAATTTCACGAAATCGTCCCAATGAGCACGTTGGTTCTCTAGTGTTCCCTCGAATACTGGAGTCTTCCTTCCTCCCTTGACATACTTGTCCCATTCACGATTCTTGTGGTTCTTGAATGCAACCGCCATCTTCCTAAGAGCAGCGTCCTTGACTTTCTGCACATCTGCTTCTGTGAAATGATCTGGTAGGGTGAAATGTTCCATGAGAGTATCCCAAAGCAGATCTTTTTGATTCTTGTCGACAAAAGTAACATCTGGACGTGGAGCAGTGTCCTCTTTGCCTTTTTGTCTTTTGTCTTTTGCTGGCTCTCTCCATTCTTGAAGGGAGATCGGGAGTTGGTCCTTCACAAGAACTCCGCACTGACGAACGAACTTGTCCGCAATCTTCTTAGGCGCTAATGGTTCGCCATTAGGTCTGACTGCCTCGATATTGTACTTTATGCCCTCCTTCAACTTTTTGTTCGGGCCTCGTTTCGTCCTTTTGTTTAGAAATTCGGAGCCGTCATAATCTTCTTCATTCTAATCATCATCTGGCCCGCGTATCATATCGAACATAGTCTGTTCTTCCTCTCTGTCGGTATTGTCTGCCATAACTTTTATTTAACTAATTCAAAAGAAATATAAAACAATTTAGTATTCAAATTACATCGTCTCGAATAATAGATATAATCTCGAATACTTCGTCTAGAATAATAGATATAATCTCGAATACATCATCTTGAATAATATATAATATTGAATAGTACATCACTGGCTAGCTAATTAAAGATCGAATACTACAGAAGAATCTAGGACACTCGCGGTTCCTGCGGCACGGGCGGTGGACACCCAAAGAGAAGGAACCCTCAAAAGATCATAGCTGAAGTGAGATCCCCGAAGATACTGCCAGGTATTGGAGAACCTGCCGCCCTCTAACGCAACCATGTAGCGATGGACGTGCTCGTCCTCCTCCCTGACACGGTGACGTACCACCTCCGGCGGGGCCGGGTCCCTCCGCACCGAAACTGGCCCACGCGAACGCCACCAAACGAGATCAGGGTCGACGACGGGACCCGGGGCCGGGTTCCTCATCAAGCGGCGCGCCCCTCCAGGCAGCACCTCCCAGTGCCAGCCCGGCGGAGCCCAGTCCAGGACATGGGTCGGCTGGACGTCGTCGCGGACGGGTCGACGGCGAGGATGCGGGCCGGGCATCGTCGAGAACAAATACTAGCTATATGCCCGCAAAAAGTAATATTTTTTTAATGATTGGATTTTGATAACTAAAATTTCTAATATTTCTATTATTTCAAAAATCTATATACTATTTCATACTAATTAAGCATCTAACACTAAAAACAGAAAACACAACTTCTATACATCCATTAAAAAACTGAAAAACAACATCATATAAAAAATTTCCATACTAATTAAACACTAATTTCCATATAAATTTTTTTGATAACTAAAACAATAATAATCTAAATAATCTAAACTAATTAAACATACAAAATACGTATATACTAATATATACATGCATTAATTCATACATATATGTGTGTGTGTTCCATATAAAAAAATTTGATAACTAAAACAACAATAATCTAAATTATATACTAATTCATGCTTGTGTGTGTGTGTGTTTTGATAACTAAAACAATAATAATCTAAATAATCTAAATTGTATACTAATTCATGCGCTTGTGTGTGTGTGTGTGCTCGGGGCCGGGAGGGGCGGCGCCCATGGTGGCCGCCGGGGGCGAGGGAGAGAGGTTAGAGGGGGAGAGCTCACAACGGGGCGACGGCGACGGCGAGACGACGGCGGCGACGGGGACAGGGGCGGCGACGGGGACGG
>NC_041393.1:133749870-133810611 GCF_002162155.2 Triticum dicoccoides | reverse complement strand
GACGAGGGGCGGGGGCGGCGACGTCGACGGGGACGGTGTCGATCGGGGCAGGGCGGCGCGACGGAGAGGGAGAGGAAACAGAGGGAAGAAACAGAGGAAAACTGAAATTTTTGAAGTGTTGTATATATAGGATGGACCTTTAGTACCGGTTGGAGCCACCAACCGGTACTAAAGTTCTGTTTTGGCCAGGCCAAGCGGCGGGAAGCGACCCCCTTTAGTACCGGGTGGTGGCACAAACCGGTACTAAAGGCCCCCCTTTAGTACCGGTTTGTGCCACGACCCAGTACTAAAGGGGGTGCGCTGGCGCAGGTGCGGTGCGGCAAGTTTAGTCCCACCTCGCTAGCCGAGGGGCGACCGCACTGGTTTATAAACCCCCGTGCGGTCGCTCTCTCGAGCTCCTCTCCAAAGCAGGCTTACTGGGCCTACGTGTTCTTTGCAGCCCTGTGGGTCCTCTTGGCCTTTGCGGGCCTGCATCCTGGCCCAACGACAGGTTGGGTTTCTAGTCGTATGCAGGCCGCTCTGGCCTAGTAGGCGGGCTTTTTTTATTTTATTTTTTGCTTTATTTATTTTTGTGTTTTTTTGTGTATTTAGAGTTTCTTTGTGAACATTTTTGTTTTAGGTACAAAAAATTACAAACTTTCTGTTAGGGCTTTTTTTTATTATTTTTTTGCTTTATTTATTTTTGTGTTGTTTTTTTTTGTGTATTTTAGAGTTTCTTTGTGAACATTTTTGTTTTAGGTACAAAAAATTACAAACTTTCTGTTAGTGCCCGTAGTTTTCAAATTTGAATAGTTTAAATTTTAAATTATTGGAAATTAGTGTGAATCACTAGTTTGTGAATAACTTAACTTTAAAAATTAGTAAAGGCATGAAAGAACTTGTTTGCACATAAAATTTCTTTGCGTTTCAAATGCCAAAACACATAACTACCCTAACTATTACAGAGATTCCCCTCTCGGTGCGAAACACAGAAGAAAGTGATGATAGCTAGTGAAGCCGATCACATCCCAGATCTTTGGGTGTGAAACTTTTTCTTCGCGTGTGTCCCTTTGCGCCGTAACCATGGAAAATCTTCATCATTTAACGGGATGCTCGGGTCAATATTCACTGTGAATGGAGCAATTTTATCAAACTTTTCATAATCTTCTGACTTGTCTGTCTTGTCATCCACTCCCACGATGTTTCTCTTCCCAGAAAGAACTATGTGCCGCTTTGGCTCATCGTACGATGCATTCGCTTCCTTATCTATTCTTTTTCTTGGCTTGGTAGACATGTCCTTCACATAGAAAACCTGTGCCACATCATTGGCTAGGACGAATGGTTCGTCTGCATACGCAAGATTGTTGAGATCCACTGTTGTCATTCCGTACTGCGGGTCTTCCGTTACCCCGCCTCGTGTCATATTGACCCATTTGCACCGAAACAAAGGGACCTTTAAACCACGTCGATAGTCAAGTTCCCATATGTCCTGTATATAACCATAATATGTTTCCTTTCCCGTCTTGGTTTCTGCATCAAAGCAGACACCACTGTTTTGGTTGGTGCTCTTCTTATCTTGGGCGATCGTGTAAAACGTATTACCATTTATCTCATACCCTTTGAAAGTAATTATATTCGAAGATGGTAACTGGGACAGCAAGTACATGTCATCTTCAATAGAGGTGTCATGCATGGTACGTGTCTGCAACCAGCTGGCGAAACTCCTGGTTTGTTCACGTGTAATCCAGTCATCAGACCGCTCCGGGTGTTTGGAGCGTAGCAAATTCTTGTGTTCATCCATATACGGAGCCACCAAGGCGGAATTCTGTAGAACTGTGTAGTGTGCTTCAGTGAGAGAATGTCCGTCCATACATATTATTTGTTCCCCTCCTAGCGTGCCTTTTCCATCCAGTCTGCCCTTATGCCGCGATTCAGGAACACCAATCGGCTTAAGATCAGGAATAAAGTCAATACAAAACTCAATGACCTCCTCATTTTGATGGCCCTTGGAGATGCTTCCTTCTGGCCTAGCACAGTTATGAACATATTTCTTTAAGACTCCCATGAACCTCTCAAAGGGGAACATATTGTGTAGAAATACAGGACCCAAAACGTTAATCTCTTCGCACAGGTGAACTAGGACGTGTGTCATGATGTTGAAGAAGGATGGTGGGAACACCAACTCGAAACTGACAAGACATTGCACCAAATCATTCTGTAACCTTGGTATGATTTCTGGATCGATTACCTTCTGAGAGATTGCATTGAGAAATGCACATAGCTTCACAATGGCTAATCGAACGTTTTCCGGTAGAAGCCCCCTCAATGCAACCGGAAGCAGTTATGTCATAATCACGTGGCAGTCATGAGACTTTAGGTTCTGGAACTTTTTCTCTGCCATGTTTATTATTCCCTTTATATTCGACGAGAAGCCAGACGGTACCTTAATACTGAGCAGGCATTCAAAAAAGATTTCCTTCTCTTCTTTGGTAAGAGCGGAGCTTGCATGACCCTGATGTATGCCATCTTCTCCGTGCATACGTTGCTGGTCCTCCCGTGCCTCAGGTGTATCTTTTGTCTTCCCATACACGCCCAAGAAGCCAAGCAGGGTCATGCAAAGATTCTTCGTCACGTGCATCACGTCGATTGCGGAGCGGACCTCTAGGTCTTTCCAATATGGCATGTCCCAAAATATAGATTTCTTCTTCCACATGGGTGCGCGTCCGTCAGCGTCCTTTGGAACAGGTTGTCCGCCAGGACCCTTTCCAAATATCACCTTCAAATCCTTGACCATATCATGTACATCAGCACCAGTACGGTGGCGAGGCTTCGTCCGGTGATCCGCCTCATCTTTGAAATGCTTGCCTTTCTTTCTTACGGGATGCCTGCTCGGAAGAAATCGACGATGTCCCAGGTACACATTCTTCTTACAACTATTCAAATATATACTGTCGGTATCATCCAAACAGTGCGTGCATCCGTGGTATCCCTTTTTTGTCTGTCCTGAAAGGTTACTGAGAGCAGACCAATCATTGATGGTCACGAACAGCAATGCCTTTAGGTCAAATTCTTTCTGTTTGTGCTCATCCCATGCACGTACACCTGTTCCATTCCATAGTTGTAAGAGTTCTTCAACTAATGGCCTTAGGTACACATCAATATCGTTGCCGGGTTGTTTAGGGCCTTGGATGAGCACTGGCATCATAATGAACTTCCGCTTCATGCACAACCAAGGAGGAAGGTTATACAAACATAGAGTCATAGGCCAGGTGCTATGGTTGCTGCTCTGCTCCCCAAAAGGATTAATGCCATCTGTGCTTAGACCAAACCATACGCTCCTTGCGTCATCTGCAAACTCCTTCCCGTACTTTCTTTCGATTTTTCTCCACTGCGACCCGTCAGCGGGTACTCTCAACTTTCCGTCTTTCTTACGGTCTTCTCTGTGCCATTGCATCGCCTTGGCATGCTCTTTGTTTTGGAACAAACGTTTCAACCGTGGTATTATAGGAGAATACCACATCACCTTGGCAGGAATCTTCTTCCTGGGGTGCTCGCCCTCGACATCACCATGCTCATCGCGGCTGATCTTATAGCGCAATGCACCACATACCGGGCAAGCGTTCAAATCCTCGTACTCACCGCGGTAGAGGATGCAATCATTAGGGCATGCATGTATCTTCTGTACCTCTAACCCTAGAGGGCAGACAACCTTCTTTGCTTCGTACGTACTCTCGGGCAATTCGTTGTCCTTTGGAAGCATATCCTTTATCATTACCAGCAACTTTCGAAATCCCTTGTCAGATACACCATTCTCTGCCTTCCATTGGAGCAATTCCAGTGTGGTGCCCAACTTTTTCTTGTCACCTATGCAATTCGGGTACAACAATTTTTTGTGATCCTCTAACATGCATTGCAACTTCTTCTTCTCCAAATCACTTGCGCAGTTTCTCTTTGCATCGGCAATGGCCCGACCTAGATCATCAACGGGCTCATCTGATGCCTCTTCTTCAGCTTCTTCCCGCATTGCCGGCTCAGCTTCTTCCCGCATTACCGGCTCAACTTCTTCCCCCATTGTTGTATCATCGTATTCAGGGAACCCATGGCTAGGATAGCTTTCGTCGTCCTCTTCTTCTTCATTGTCTTCCATCATAACTCCTCTTTCTCCGTGCTTGATCCAAACATTATAGTGAGGCATGAAACCGGACTCAAACAGGTGGACGTGAATGGTTCTTGACGTAGAGTAATTGCGACCATTCTTACAGCCAGCACATGGACAAGGCATAAAACCATCCGCCCACTTGTTTGCCTCAGCCGCAAGCAAAAAAGTATGCACGCCCTCAATGAACTGGGGAGAGCATCGGTCATCGTACATCCATTGCCGGCTCATCTTCATTACACAACACCGAATAGACCAAATTAATACAAGTTCATACATAAAGTTCATACAACACTTAAATGCAACAAAGAAATAACTCTCTAGCTAAAGCATTTAAATGCAACAACAAATGCGATCAAGATCGCAACTAAGGTAACAATTGATCCAACGGCATAATGATACCAAGCCTCACTATCGATGGCATATTTTCTAATCTTTCTAATTTTCAAGCGCATTTTCTCCTTCTTGATCTTGTGATCATCGACGACATCGGCAACATGCAACTCCAATTCCATCTTCTCCCCCTCAATTCTTTTCAATTTTTCTTTCAAGTACTCGTTTTCTCTTTCAACTAAATTTAACCTCTCGACAATAGGGTCGGTTGGAATTTCCGGTTCACATACCTCCTAGATAAAAATATCTATGTCAACTTGATGGGCATAATTTGTCATAAACACGAAATGCAACAAATAGTTTTAAAAGAGAATATACCACATCCGAATCATAACAAGGACAAGGGCCGATGGGGACGGATATCAAAACCATGGCACTATGTATAACAAATAACGTACGGGTAAGATAATTATTATACGAGTAACTATATATCCAAATCACACAAACATCAATTTTTTATATAAAATTTCATGAACAAGAGGCTCACCACAAGGTGGTGCCGGCGACGGGACGGTGCGGGCGATCGACGGTGGTTACGACGGAGATTTAGAAGGCACTAAGTAAACCACACCTACATATGCAAACTAAGTGTTATTTTAACCTCAAATTGCATATAAATCAAATACTAGCACATATATATATTTCCTCCCAAATTACTAAACTCACAAATTAATAACTATATAAAGCATTGCAAGAGCTAATCTAGCAATGAGAGATGAAAGGACAAAGTTGCTAACCTTTGTGATCATTTGAATGGATGGGGGCCTTCAAATCTTGACAAATTTTGGGCAAAATGTGTGATGAGCTCGAGAGGAAGAGGGGAAGAACAAAGAGGAGAGGGGAAAGGGAAAGAATAGAGCGAGCTCGGGTGGACGAAGGGTTTATGTAGGACGACCTTTAGTACCGGTTCGTGCCAAGAACCGGTACTAAAGGTGCTGGAGGGGGCCCAGACTGACAACATCCTGCCACCACTCTTATTAGTACCGGTTCGTGGCACGAACCGGTGCCAAAGGTTAGCCACGAACCGGTACTAATGAGAGCGGCCCGCTAGCCGTTGGAACCGGCACTAATGTATACATTTGTGCTGGCTCAAATACAAACCGGCACTAATGTGCTTCACGTTTGACCCTTTTTCTACTAGTGAAGGTTACAGTCCGTGGGATGCATAATATGGGAGGGTGGAGGGAAAACTGCCTGGAAAAAAAAATCTTTTCGAGTCTGAAATAGTCGCTCTCAATTGTAACCATAGAAGCTTGGCACGTTTTGACGAACCAGAGTTGCATGTGTGTTATAGAGTTTTTTCTTGCAATGTTAAGGCCTTTCTTTGCTCTATCTTGAAGACCTTTGTTCTACACGTCTTACTATGGGTTTTGAAGAAATAGATTTGTGTGATCTGACATGGTGAAAGAGAAGGTGCTCGTGATGAGATAGAATTGCACTATCTGTCTTTTATCGGGGTCCATAGAGCTAAATCCAAGTCATATATATCTCAGTAGCAATTCAGGTTCAAATACAACACCTTCTCTTCTATCTGTAATTAGCAATGTGGATTAACTATATGTGTATCATTACCTTGTCTGAATCATCGCATTGTTATGACTAATTTTCTCAACACGTGCAACACATCTACTAATAGTAATGTAAAACAGAGGAGTAGCAATCAAATAGTAGACCTAAGAATTACAGGCCGAGCTCACCCGTGCGGACAGCCCAAGCCTAAAAACAGCCCATTACCACACCCGTACAGCCGAAGATTTTTGCCTTTTTTGCGAGGGACGGCCGTACCTTTTCTTTTGGAAACTGGCGGCCGTATCTTTTTCTTTTGGAGAAAACTGGCGGCCGTACATTTCCTTACCACTAATGACACGAGACATACCACTGAATCTTCTATAAATGGTGCACACACACGTACGCATCGATTAGTTGCCCTTTGACTTGATCGATCGCCGTCGTCGTACCCCAGGGCTAGCAGCCGCTTCTCAGAACGCTGCACGCGCGCTTCGCTGAGGGTTCGCCCAAGGTATGTTGTATGTATGTCCATCAGTCCATGGGTTCATTTACACAGACAACTAGTAGTAGCAACTTTTTGTTTGATCAATCACACATTATGCACTTGTTTGTTTGGAGACGCAAAGTTGATTGCAACTCTGAGTATTCTTGATCTTGGGGAGCAGACTTTTCGGCAGTACTTTACCATCTATATTGAAAAGAGTTTCTATAGTACTATCTCCGTCCTGGTTTATATGTCCTTTTTGTAGTTTATGTCAAATTTTGACCAAAGATTTAACTAATGAAATGTTAAAATGTTAATGCACCAACAAAAACTATATCATTGAATTCGTACATAGTTTTTAATGATATAATTTTTGATAACATGCATGAACAATTTGTTTGTTCAATCAATGATCAAAATTTGGCACGAAATATAATGGGGACCAGTAAACCAGGATGGAGGTAGTATCCATCATTAATATCATCTACCTTGGGGAGATGACATTATTGGTTTATTTGATGGATTTGGCGATTGTAGAGGCTCCGCGGTAGATCTACTTTTAATCTAGTATGATGATGAGATCGAAGTTTTAATCTAGTATGATGATGACCCGAGGAGCGCTTTGCTCACTATTTATCTCATCAAATTCTCCGCTCCGATCAGTCCAAGTAATTTAATCATCTCATAGTGCTAACCTTTTCATCGTTATTTCCAGCACATTCCAGTATGATGATGAGATCGAAGTTTGCTGTGCTGGTGATCTTGATGATGGCGATCACAGCGCTCCTCGGGTCAAGCTCGGCGCGGCCATTGGGCGGCAATGCACGGGCTGGTGAGTCAGCTGACGTCGGCGTCTCTTGCGAGTCCATCATCCAGCCTTTCCAGCGGCTGTATTTGCAGAAGTTGCAGCTGCAGGGAGAGCCAGGGTCATCGTGCGAGACGAACAGCCCTAATGGTGGATGCCCACCCACACCTTCGGCTTAAGGGGGTTAGCTGCTAGCTAGCGAGAAACTTGGTTTATACAGTGTTGTTCCTTCATATTATACGTTCTTGGTTTAGTTTCGGTTAGCAGCTACTGCATTGGTTGGTTCCATCCTTAGACGAATAATTTCCCCAAAGAGAAAGTTGTAGTTTCTCAGTTTCAGTTAATGCAAACTATGTCTAAATCTGAGATATTTTTTCAAAAAGGGCGTTTTTTATTACTTAAAAGATTTAAGTATTACACCCGGCCTCTGCATAATTCAATTTATGTGAGCCAACATGAATCAGACCACATATTTTGTCAATTTTAAAATCCACAAGTCCATTCTTCCTTGCTGCGAACGGCTGATTTTCTTACGCATGTGGCTTGCCTTTTTTTTCGTTCTCTCTCTACTTTTCCTTTCTCGCCCCATACGAATTTTGTGAAAGAATGTACCATGCCTAAAACCACTTTGTGTGAGCTTTGAACATTATCAATTCTTTCCACAATCTTAACCAAGCTTTTGAAAATGTTGACATAAGTTTTAAAATATCCAACCTTCAAAAAAATATAAATCAGTATTTTAATTTGAACAAATCCAATTCTTTGAGAAGTATGAATGTTCAAACCTTTGACAACAAGAGAGGTAGAAACCATTGTCATTTGGGGGTGGGCAACATTGTGCATCATGACGTTGTCGCTTCCATCCTGTTGATCGTCTTTCCATGGCATCATCCTCGCGGCTAGGTGTCCGCTGGTTCTCCGCGCCACCGTACACGGTCATATATAGAACCAAAAATGTTGCCAAGGTGGTGTCTCCCACCTCTACCCTATTGTCAACCAAAAATGTTGCCAAGGTGGTGTCTCCCACCTCTACCCTATTGTCGTGTCTCCCGCGTCACCATCCTTCCAAGTTCTTCAGCCCTAGCAGCAGCGACAGTGGTGTGCTCGTTCCCTTTGTATGAATGCGTGATTAATCCTTGCCCCATGATGGATTCTGCTCTGAATTGTCTTATACATGTTATACAATGTTGCTATGCATCTCATGCTCTATGGTGCATATTGTCCTGTAATATTTTGGTACAAATGTTTCAATTAGAATGTTTATTGTTATAAATGTGATTGAATGGCTCTATATTTTTCATGTTGCAATTAGAATGTGATTCACTTGGGGAATCCTTCTCCCTTAGGCCTCGTTTGGTACGCGAGGGTTGGAGGGGATTTCAGAGGAGAATCCACGAGGGGCCCAGAAACCTCTACAATCCCCGACGGGCTGTTTGGTATGCGAGGTTTCGCTGGCCCAATCCACCCGATCCCCCCTCGATTCCCCTCGACCCACGCGGTTCAGAAGGCACGAGGAGGCCCTCGCGGAATTGGAGCCACGCGCGAGACCGGAGCCTGGTCCTCGCGCCGCCGTCGGCAGCAGCCTCCTCCTCGACACGCCGCCGTCGGCCGCAGCCTCCTCCTCGCGCCGCCGTCGTTCGAAAGGGATAGGCAAAGCAACGCCCTCGCCGCCACTGAGAGGAGCCGCCCCGCCGCCGGATCTTCACCACCCCGCCGACGCCAGAGCGTCAACGTCCTCCACCGGTTATTCCTGATGTGATTCCTCCCCTATCCCACCTCTCCATCCCCTCCCCTACAAACCCTAGAGCTGGCTCTTCTTGCTCCTCGTCCGACATCCAGCGGCCATGGCTCGATCTGAATAGTTCGTTGCGTCCATCGATGAGACTTCCTGCCTCCATGGTCATCCCTCTCCTCTCCTGAAAATCATTGGAACCCGGCTCTTGTGAGAACCAGTTCCTTGATTTGAATTTTGATAGAAGTGTGGGTTTTCATGTTGACAGAAATTAAGGTGTTTCTGGATGAGCTTTTACATTGACAGTTAACCAAGGTCCATGGATGAACTTTTGCACATGAACATTGTTTAGTTTTGTCTGTCAACATAAATAAAAAACCCAAAATTATGGACTAGAAGCAAGGTCCCCGGCTGACAGTAAATAATTAGAGGGATTTAAATAATTAGAGTGTGGTTTGTCCAGCCTACGTAGTAGGTCAATGGATACTGATATTGTTGGTATTGTTGGTCCAATGGATACTGATATTGTTGGTCCTGTCCCTTTGTTTCAATGGATACTGATATTGTTGGTTCCTTCTTAGTATGATTTGTTTTGGTCCCTATCCATAAATTGAGTCCAAGTCAATCAAATTATGTTGTGGATACGAAGAATTGTTGCAAGATTAGTTTTACACCATTTTAATTCAATAAGGAAATCCATCCCTGTCAAACAATGTTTTGTACGAAGGGGATGTGTGGCTGGAAGAGGATTTGAGGTTTCAAGGGGATTGGGAGGAAGAGGGGGATTCACCAAATCCCCTGAAATCCCCTCCTCACCAAACCTTTCAAATCCACTCCTACCAAACGAGGCCTTAGGAGGTATCAGTAACTATACATGATTCAACTCCCATAGGAGATAGCCTGCAGGCATTGCTCTGGTGACCAAGCTCGTGTCATGTGAGTAGTAAAAAACTAACCCACGTATCGCTCGGGAGGGGTGACACGGGAGATCCCAATCGACACCGCCAGGTCCCCATCCACACCGGAGCCACCCTCGCCGCCGTTGGTTGCCGCGGTGGCGGCGGGCTTGCCTCCTTGGACACGACGCTCCCATCCAGCAGCCGGCGTCTCCTCTCTGCTTGGTGGTTTGTTCCGTGAGGCGAACGACATATCCCTTTCCTGTTGCTTGGAAGTAGTCGGCCGGTAACTGCATGGCGACATCGAGGGAGCTTAGAGGGAGGATGCTCAAGGACGAGTGGCCTCCAGATGTAGGCATGTGGCCTGCATAGGGTCATGTCACCGGGCCGTGTACGTGGGCTGTCTCTGGAATGGAGCTCCAGATCGAACCAGAATCTCGAGCAGTGGTGGCGGGGGCAAGGGCCAGGCGGCTGGATTTCCTCACGGATCTAGTTCCTCCCATGGCGCTTCGCCAGCTACTACGATGGGCTGCTTCCCGTCGTTGCCCGACGAGCTCTCGGCCCACTGAATCGCTCCCCTGCTCGTCTATATTCCAGACAAACGCCACCAGCTCCGCCTCCTTGATGCATCCTCCCCTCACCGCTGCTAGTGTGCCGCTGAGCAAAGCCCTTGCGGTGGCTTGCGGCGGGGCGATGATTTGGAGTTGATCACGTCGATGACCACTATGGTTGCACATCAGGAGGTGGTGATGGTAATGGTGGGTCCGTGTGGCGCAGAGGATCTCCCTAAGAAAAGTAGACAGTAAAAGCCAAAATAGACCTTTTTAAAGCAAAATAGACTTCTTGATAGTGGGTCCCGCGGGCAACCGACGAGGGATGGTCACAAAAAAGTATACAAATCATAGGTTTCATGTACGGTTTTGAAATAGCGGTGGGAACTGTGATATTTTTAGAGAATTTTATGACTTAGTGTGGACGGATGCATTTTTGGAAGGAACAAACGAGGATAGAAAAAATTTCTTTCAATTTTTTTATCCAAGTGAGCCCAGGGAAATAGGTAAAAGAAATTTCCATCCAAGATTTAATAACTGATCCATTCTCATCCTCGGTAAAGTCCATTCGAGTCACTTGTTGACTCACGATTACGCCTGTTACCGAGGATGAGAATGGATTAGTTATTAAATCTTGAGGCTTTGTCGGATGCGGCAGTTGGGCCTATGCGCGGGTTCTTGTTGGATTGCATGACCTCAGGCGTGATTGCGGTGGCCACGAAAAGGGCTTTGTGAGGTTTCTTCCTCCAGATTCGGTGATTGACTTTCGACGCGAGATGCAAACTATGGACGACAATTTGACGCGGACGAATGATTGTGCAACGACGGCGATCGTGCATCACATGCGGCTGCTTGGATCGCGGAAAAGTGGTGGGGACAACACTTGTGAAATTCATGGCAGTGCTACTCGAGCACCCGGTCTCGAGCTCCGCGATGAAAGCCTAGGTCTGACCCGAGTTGGTTATACCTTGCAATGCCGATGTTTTTATGTCGTTACCTTGTTGAAGGCATTGCTCGGATATGCTCAGACAGATTTTTCAGGATGAAAATCTAGATGCTGACCTTGATTGGTTGACTCCGGTGATGCGACACTTGAGCATTATCCCTTCCCGAAGGAGTTGATATTGAAGAACCATGGAGTCCCTGTGGTGTCATGAGATAGTTGGTGCATGATATGATCATTGTTATTGTGACGCCCCCGATTCAATCATACACTAATCATGCACGCAAACGTGTACGATCAAGATCAGGAACTCACGGGAAGATATCGCAACACAACTCTAAAAGTAAAATAAGTCATACAAGCATCATATTACAAGCCAGGGGCCTCGAGTGATCGAATACAAGTGCTCGAACATAAACAAGTCAGCGGAAGCAACAACATCTGAGTACAGACATAAATTAAACAAGTTTCCATAAGATGGCTAGCACAAACTGGGATACAAATCGAAAGAGGCACAAGCCTCCTGCCTAGGATCCTCCTAAACTACTCCTGGTCGTCGGCGACCTGAACGTAGTAGTAGGCACCATCGGTGCAGTAGGGGTCGTCATCGATAGTGGCGTCTGACTCCTGGGCTCCATCATCTGGTTGCGACGTTCGGGAAGAAGAGGAAAAGGGGGAAAAGAGGGAGCAAAGCAACCGTGAGTACTCATCCAAAGCACTCGCAAGAAAGGAGCTACACTACATATGCATGGGTATCTGTGTAAAGAGGCAATATCGGTGGACTGAATTGAAGAATGCCAGAATAAGAGGGGGATAGCTAGTCCTATCGAAGACTACGCTTCTGGCAACCTCCATCTTGCAGCATGTAGAAGAGAGTAGATGGTAAGTTCACCAAGTATCATCGTATAGCATAATCCTACCCGGCGATCCTCCCCTCGTCGCCCTATGGGAAAGCGATCACCGGTTTGTCTCTGGAACTTGTCCGGGTGTGTTTTATTAAGTATCGGGTTCTAGTTGTCATAAGGTCAGGTACAACTCCGGGTCGCCTGTTACCATGGACATGGCTATTCGAATAGATCAACTTCCCTGCAGGGGTGCACCACATTTCCCGACACGCTCGATCCCTCTGGCTGGGAACACTTTCATAGGTCATGTCCGACCTCGGGAGATCAACATGTCCCAACCCTACCTAGGCCTAACAGAGAGGTCAGCACGCCGGTCTAAATCCTATGCAACAAAATAGGATTAACCGAACAGTAACATGCTACACTACACTAATGCAAGCAGTAGAGGGAAGAATAGGCGATATCTGATGATCAATGGGGGGCTTGCCTGGTTGCTCTGGCAAGAAGGAGGGGTCGTCAACTCCGTAATCGACTGGGGCAGCAGCGGCGTCGGTCTCGTAGTCTACCGGAGAGAAGAGGGGGAAGTAAAACTAAATATAATGCAATCAAAGCAATACAAAGCGTAACATGGCAATACTTGGAGCTAGGTTGCCCCCAACGCGGTAGTAGGTGATACCGGCGAAGGGGGGAAACATCCGGGAAAGTATTCCTGGCGTTTCACGTTTTCGGACAGATGAACCGGAGGTGAAATGTTGCACGTTCGCTATGCTAGGGATGTGTGGCTGACAAACAGACCGCGTATTTGGAGGCGATCGTTCTGAGAAACTTTCATGTAGAAAGTTTTTCAATCCGGGCTACGGTTGAATTCCTATGAATTTCTGAAGTTTTCTGAGAATCTCCAAAATTCTGCTAGGTATGAGAAGACCTCAGTTTTAAACACCACTTAGCCGTTTTTCGGAGGCTATTGCTATTGATCTGTACATCCTATGATTTTGTGCCTTATATCAATCGTGAGCATTTTCTGCGATCTACATGTTAGTATCCCTTTTATCCATATTAGAGCTCATTAGTTTGATCATCAATAGCTCTAAAGTAGCCATGAAAATAAAGCTGTTTTCAGTCTTTCACTTAACAGAACTTAGACTTTTGTTATTTTCATAGCATTTAAACCTCACACCTTTTGAATTTGGTCCAGTGAAATGTTTTGAACCTTGTCAAGTGTACTACATATCCGTATAATTTTTACCCACATTGGGAAAAGTTTTGTTGTTGTCTTACTGCAGTTCAGGGCGCTAATTGATGCAGTTTTAGAAAAGCTAGCTACCGCTACAGTAACATTCAGTTTACTGTAGCAGCAACATCAGAGCAACAAACCACAGCGGCAGGAGCGGCCGCAAGCGCGAGCGGGCAGCCGCGGGCGCGGGCACGCGCGGACAGATAAGGGAGGCCACGACGGTCGGGCGCAGCGGCGCGACCGGTGCAACCGGCCAGCACGGTCCGAGATCAGCGGCAAGCGACTGGGGGAGGCCACGGCGGTCGGGAGCAGCGGCGTGGCCGGTGCAACCGGCCAGCACGGGCCGTGGTCAGCGGCAGGCGACTGGGGGAGGCTAGTGCGGGTGGCGCGGCACGGTAATAGCGGGGCAGCGGCGGCTGCAGTGACGAGCAGGAGGTGGCGCAGGGTGAAGCAGCAGCACAGCCGCGACAGACGAGCAGATGCGGCAGCAAGCGGCCGAGCAGAGCAAGGCAACGCAGGCGGGGCGAGCACGGCGCAACCGCAAGAAGGAGAAGAGGGCGGGGCGCGGTGTGAGCGGGGGGCTAGGGGAGCAGAGGTGCGTGCGGGGAACGGCGTGGCTGGACGTGGCCGCATTCGACGGCGGCGAGCTCGCGGACGACGCCGGAGTTCGGGTGCGGTGGGTTCCGGCAAAACAGGGCATGGCGAGCGGCGGGGTTAGGTGCGTTGGGTTGCTGGCGCCACGCTGAACGCGGCGAAGGGCTCAAACGCGTGTTGCGGTAGCCATGGTGTCGGCGACAGCGGAACGGTGGCCGAAGCTACGGGCGGTGGGGAGAACATGCTGGAGCTTGAATCCGAGCTCGGAAAGGCACATGGGGTTGGCGGAGCTCACAGTGGTGCTAATAACGAGCTCGAGGAGGCTGGGCTCGTTAGAGGGGAGCGGATGGACGCGGTGACCGCGGCAGATGTCGGTGAAGGGAACTGTCACGGGCGGCGTCGTGGAGGCTCCCTGTATTCGATCTTGTGGCGTGGTCGACAAAGAGGAGACCTCCAAGGCTCCTGGACACGACGGAGGGGCGAGGGGCAGCCAGTGGCCACGGCGACGGCGAAGACAAGGTGACGGTAGCGGGCGGTCGAGCTCGGGAGAAAGAGCGTGAGGCGCGAGGGGAAGGATGGGGATGTGCTTGGGTTCGCCAGAGAGCACGAGGGGGATCTTAATTGTTGAAAATGCGTACATGTACGTAGGTCTGGGTCATGTATGCAGTATCTGTAGTATTTGTCTCCCTCTGTATGTATGTGTATCTTAGGAGACAAGATATCAGTCGCATCCCTTGTACCTATATATAGGTGCCTAGTGCACGATCAATCAATTATCAACGCACCAAATCATTCTCTACATGGTATCTATTGCAAGTCGATCTTCCAACTTCCGCTAACCCTAGCCGCCGCCTCGGGCCGCCGCCGCCGCCGCAATCTCCCGCCGCCGCCGCCCCAAGCCGCCGCCTCCACCTCTCCTCCCCGCGCGCCTTCCTTCCACCGCACACCTACCTCCCCACGCCGCGCCGCCCCTCCCCGCCGCGCCACCTGCCTCCCGCCTCCCTCCCCACGATTCCGCCGCCATGTCGTCCAACGCCTCCACCTACTCCAACCCCTTCGCCGTCGACCCCGCCGAGATCCGCGACATCAACGTCCACGCACGCGTCTCTGTCATCCTCGACGCCTTCAACTCCACGTACTTCGCGTGGAAGACGTACTTCACGCTGCTCTTCCGCAAGAACAATCTCATGGACCACGTGGATGGCACCATGGACTCCTGCGCCATGGTGGACGAGGCCGAGTGGACCGCGATCGACGCCACGATCATCCGGTGGTTCTTCACCACCATCTCCAAGCACTTGTTCCACACGGTCGTGAGCGCCGGCGACGACGCCCGCGCCATGTGGGTCAAGCTGAACGGCCTCTTCACCGACAACAAGCTTCAGTGCCGCGTTTTTTTGCAGCAGGAATTTTTTGACTGTCACCAGAATGAATAGTCCATTGATGACTACTGCCGCCGCCTGAAGACGTTGGCGGTCAAGCTCCGTAACATTGGAGCCAAGGTGGACGACGACCTCCTCCTCAGCACACTCACCGCCGGCCTCAACGAGGACTTCGGCAATGCCGCCTCCAACCTCACCTTGATGCCGGAGCCCTCCTTCCCCAAGTTTGTGGCGTACTTGAGGTTGGAGGAGCGCCGGATGAAGGGGGTCAAGAAGCGCGTGCAGCACCACGCCCTCGTTGCCGGCACCTCACGCGGCGCCCCTCCACTGGCCGCCCCACACGCTCGCGCCAGCAGCCGCCGCCCCCTGCGCCTCCGGGGTACTTCCCCCTCCCGCCCGCGCCTCCCGCCCCTCCCGTTGCCCCCTAGCAGCCGGGTGGCGGGCGCCGCGGCAACCGTCGCGGGGCGGCCGCAAGCAGCAACAGGCGCCGGGGGGCCCTCGTCAGCAGCAGCAGCAGGTGACCCCCCCATGGACGTACGACACCAACCCGTGGACCGGCGTCGTCCACGCGTACTCCATGCCGGTCCCTCGGGCTCCGGCTCCGGGCATCCTTGGTCCCCGCACGGCGGGTCACCAGGCCCTCTTCGCTACGCAGAACGCTGCTCCTTACAGCGGCTATGGTGCCGCCCCCCGTCAGCGCCCGCCTACGGGTCCGCGCCGGCCTATGGCGCCGCCGCCTCGACGGCTTATGGGGCCGCGCCGGCCTATGGCGCTGCTGCTCCGGCCTTCGGGGCTACTCCCGCGCCGGCCTACGGAGGGTTCTACCCTCCTTAGGTGCCGCCGCCGTGGGACCCGGCCTTGCTCCCTGCACTGCACTCCGCCCCATCACCGAGCTCCTATGGTGGCGGTGGTGACTGGTACATGGACTCGGGCACCACTGCTCACATGACTGCTCATCCCGGTAACCTCACGTCTACCACTCCTGTTCATACTCCCACCCGTATCACCGTAGGTAACGGTTCCTCCCTACCCATTACTCACGTTGGTCATATGTCTTTTCCTTCTACTTCCATTGCTGTGCATATGTCTAATATTCTTGTGTCTCCTAACTTAGTCACTAATCTTGTTTCCGTTCGTCGCCTTGCTCGTGAGAATCCTATAACTGTTGAATTTGACGATATCGGTTTTTCTGTGAAGGACGCCCATTGAGGGAGTCCTGGACTAGGAGGTGTCCGGATAGCCGAACTATCACCATCGGCCGGACTCCAAGACTATGAAGACACAAGATTGAAGACTTCGTCCCGTGTCCGGATGGGACTTTCCTTGGCGTGGAAGGCAAGCTTGGCAATACGGATATGTAGATCTCCTACCATTGTAACCGACTCTGTGTAACCCTAGCCCTCTCCGGTGTCTATATAAACCGGATGGCTTTAGTCCGTAGGACGAACAACAATCATACCATAGGCTAGCTTCTAGGGTTTAGCCTCCTTGATCTTGTGGTAGATCTACTCTTGTAACACACATCATCAATATTAATCAAGCAGGACGTAGGGTTTTACCTCCATCAAGAGGGCCCGAACCTGGGTAAAACATCGTGTCCCTTGTCTCCTGTTACCATCCGCCTAGACGCACAGTTCGGGACCCTTGTCTACTGTTACCATCGTGTCCCTTGTCTCCTGTTACCTACCCGAGATCCGCCGGTTTTGACACAGACATTGGTGCTTTAATTGAGAGTTCCTCTGTGCCGTCGCAATCAGGAAGGATGCCTTTTCCCGTCTTTAAAGACGGCGCCGTTGTCAAGGGAGCTTTGGCCACCGGCCAAACTATCCGGCTAGGTGGTTTTCTTATGACCGCCTGTTCGGCCACCGCTCCGACGGTGACCTCTCAGGTCATCAAAAGCGATCTTCACGTCTTCACACCGCCGGCCAAACGAGCTCTTGGATCGCATCGCCGCCCTGGGAGTCGCTACAGACTACGATCAGATTGGTCTTAAAATCGATCTGAGAGAAATTAACTCTCCCCAGGCCACCCACCATGTTATTGTGGTAGAGGAACAATGCGGCGACTCCTCTTCTATGTTAAAAACCAGCTATGTCCGGATTCCCGATCCCTTCATGCCGGATTCCTGCGGAGGGACGGACGTCAATCAAATACTGAACCTAAAGTCAGGCATCGGACCAGATTTGTTGGAAGGCATCCAACAAACCAAGCTTCCAAATCCGGAAACTTCTTGGCCTTTGAGCCTCAGATCGGGCGGGGTTCCGAACTTAATTCCACCCGCCCACCCAAACATAAGCGATCTATCTCAAATACGGCAAGAGCCCGATGAAATAGTACATCATTACTGGGCCAGATTCCTCCTGGTTATGAATAGGATAAAGGACTGCCGTGAAGAAAGCGCGATTTCAATTTTTTGCAACAATTGCACAAACAAGGGAATCATAAACGCCATAAGTCGTCAAGAAGTTACACGCTTCGCCGACCTAGCGACCATTGTACAAAAATACTGTGCGATGGATTGCGCCTAGAAAACCGAAACCAGGTTTTGGGACAATCCGGCCCTGAATACAACCCCAGTCCGAAATAAAAGGGTGCGTCATACTCAAGCACCTGGATTAAAAACCAAAAAGCAAAAACCCCCTAAAGGGCACAGAACCGTACTGGAGGGATGGCTCAACGGACCCTGCAAAATCCACAGTATGGAGGGCGCCACTCCAACACATAGCCTTCGAGCATGTTGGATACTACGGCAGGTGGCCAAAAGTGGCGAAGGCTTTCTAGCCCCGGACAACCAGCCCAACAGTACCAGTACAGTATTAACAGTCTTCGACACTTTCGCATTAAATAACATGCGGAAGCGAACAATCCGCAGCCTCGCTGAAGTCTACCAAGTAGCAACAACGAATCCATGGAGCGACACAACTATCACCTTCAATGCCAGCGATGAACCTAAATTCTGAACAGCTCGAGCACCAGCCGCATTGGTCCTCAGTCCGATAGTGGACGGCTTTCGTCTTACCAAGGTACTCATGGATGGCAGCAGCGGATTAAACCTCATCTATGAGGAAACTCTTGAAAAAATGGAAATTGACTGGAGCCGCATTGAGCGAAGCAGCACAACCTTCAGGGGAATAATCCCTAGTCGAGAAGTACGCTGCACAGGAAAAATCACACTAGACGTAGTGTTCGGCTCGCCGGACAACTACAGGTCCGAAGAGGTCAAGTTCCAAGTGGCCCCATTCGGCAGCGGATATCACGCCTTGTTAGGGCGAGAGGCATTCACAATCTTCCAAGCTATACCCCATTACGGGTACATGAAGCTCAAAATGCCCGGGTCCAATGGAATAATCACTCTCGTCAGTGATCCAGATATAGCACTCCGCGCTGAAAATAAGACAGCCGCACTGGCCCTAGAGGCATTATCCGAAGCCCTAGCGGTAGAGGAACTCACTGCGCTGCGCTCCATGGTGGATAGGAACGATGTGATACTCGATAAGAGGTCTAAGTCCACCTCTTTTAAACCAGTAGACGAAATAGTCAAATTCCAGGTCCATCCAATGGACCCCACAAAGACGGCCTCCATTGGGGCACAATTAAATCCTGATGTAGAAGCCGCACTACGAGAATTCCTTCGGGAAAATTGGGACATTTTCGCCTGGCACCCTTCAGACATGCCAGGAATCCCACACAGGCTGGCAGAGCACAGCTTAAATATCCTAAAAGGATTCAAGCCAGTCAAACAGGCTCTTCGGCGATTTTCCGAACCCAAAAGACAGTCAATGGGAGAGGAGCTAGCCAAACTCTTAGAAGCCGGATTCATCAGAGATATCAAACACCCGGACTGGCTAGCCAACCTGGTAATGGTACCAAAAAAGGACAAATCCTGGCGCCTTTGTGTCGATTTCAAAGACCTTAACAAGGCCTGTCCAAAGGACCCTTTCCCTCTCCCTTGCATCGACCAAATCATCGATGCTACCCCAGGGCACGATTCATTGTGCTTCCTCGACGCATACTCCAGATACCATCAAATCAAGATGACGAAAGAAGACCAGGCCGCAACGGCATTTATTACTCCATACGGACCATTCTGCTTCAACACAATGCCCTTCGGACTCAAAAACGCCGACGCAACATATCAGCACATGATTCAGACATGTCTGGCCACCCAGATAGGCAAAACAGTAGAGGCATACGTAGACGATGTGGTCGTCAAGAACAAACACGTCGAAACTCTAGTAGACGACTTGAGGGTGACATTCGACAACCTCCGAGCATATGACATTAAGCTCAACCCGGAAAAATGTGTTTTCGGCGTGCCAGCCAGAAAGCTCTTGGGCTTCATTGTATTCGGTAGAGGAATTGAAGCAAACCCAGCCAAGATCCGAGCTCTGTCACAATTGGATATCCCAAAAGACCTCAAGCAAATACAAAAACTAACTGGATGCATGGCGGCTCTAAGACGCTTCATATCCCGTTTGGGAGAAAAGGCACTGCCCCTCTATCGCCTCCTCCGGCGCACCGAACACTTCGAATGGACGGATGCTGCCACGGCCGGACTCGAAGAAATTAAAGCCATATTGGCAACAAATCCGGTCCTGGCCGCGCCCAACCTGGGAGAACTGATGTTGTTATGTATCGCAGCAACACATCAAGTTGTCAGCGCGGTACTCGTCGTCGAACGAGAAACAGAAGGGCACAAATTCCCTCTTCAAAAACCAGTGTACTACATATCCACTGTCTTAACTCCATGCAAGTCCCGGTACCCACACTATCAAAAGATAGCGTACGCGGTGTTCATGGCATCCCGGAAGCTGCGACACTACTTTCAAGAGTGTTCCATAACGGTGGCCTCCGAAGTACCTCTCAACGACATTATAAACAATCGCGATGCGACGGGCAGGATTGCAAAATGGGCCATTGAGCTCTTACCATTTGATATAACCTACAAACCACGGCGAGCTATCAAGTCGCAAGTTCTGGCTGACTTCATCGCCGAATGGACCGAAGCCGAACTCCCTAAAGAGTACGACGCATACTCCAATTGGATCATGCATTTTGACAGCTCCAAAATGTTGGCTGGCTTGGGAGCTGGCGTCGTCTTGATGTCCCCAACCGGAGACACAGTCCAATACGTGCTTCAAATAATGTACACGGACTCCAACAATGCAGCCGAATACGAGGCCCTTCTACATGGCCTCCTGATGGCAATCTCCATGGGTATTCAACGCCTAGAGGTGCGCGGGGATTCAAACCTTGCAATATCCCAAGTAAATGGAGACTTTGACGCTAAGGATCCGAAAATGGCAGCCTACCGTAACGCTGTCCTAAAAATGTCAGCCCGGTTCAAAGGACTCGAATTCCACCATGTAGCCCGGGATAATAACCAGGCAGCAGACGTGTTGGCACGCATCGGCGCAAAACGCGACGCCGTCCCTCCAAACATCTTCCTGGAGCGGCTCTTTAAGCCATCCGTATTATGGGAAGAGGAGTCCGGAAATAACTATCCGGAACCAACTGCATCACCTAACGCAGAACATTCTGACACAATCGGCGGCTCAGCCAATGAAATAACAGATTCAGCCCACGAAATACTGGCAGTAATTGCCCCATGGACGGAACCATTCCTAGCCTACTTAATCAGGCAGGAACTTCCCGAAGACCAAAATGAGGCCCGCTGCATAGTTCGGCGATCTAAAGCCTACAAGGTCCACGAGGGAGAACTTTATAAGAAAAGCACAACCGGAGTCCTTCAAAGGTGTATCTCCAAAGAGGAAGGGCGAAATCTCCTGGCTGAAATTCACGCCGGACTCGGCGGGCACCACGCTGCCGCCCGGGCCCTTGTAGGCAAGGCCTTTCATACAGGATTTTATTGGCCGACCGCCCGGGCAGATGCTCAGGACTAAGTCCAATGATGCGTCGGTTGCTAGCTCTTTGCTAATCAGAGCCACATGCCACCCACCGCCCTCAAAACTATACCCATTACTTGGCCGTTCGCAGTCTGGGGGCTTGACATGGTTGGACCCCTTAAAGGGGGAACCCACAAGCACAAATACTTATTGGTCATGGTGGACAAATTCACCAAATGGATAGAGGCCAAGCCGGTTAAAACGGCAGAATCCGGACCTGTGATAGACTTCATATCTGGGGTAGTACACCGTTTTGGCGTCCCCCACAGCATCATCACTGATAACGGCACGAATTTCACGGCCGACGAGGTTAAGCTCTGGTGCAAAAACATGGGCATCAAGCTCGACTACGCTTCAGTCTACCACCCTCAAACTAATGGTCAAGTGGAACGAGCAAATGGTCTCATCATGAGCGGCATTAAACCCAGATTAGTGCGGTCCCTCATGGAATCTAACACGCACTGGTTAGAGGAGCTCGACTCCATACTCTGGGGGCTGCGGACCATGCCAAACCGCACAACCGGATTCACACCATTTTTTATGGTATACGACGCTGAGGCAGTTTTGCCCTGCGATATAATTCATGACTCACCTCGCGTGCGCATGTACGAGGAAAGAGAAGCCGAGTTGGATCGGCAGGACAGTTTGGACGCTTTAGAGGAGGAGCGCGACGTGGCAAAATCCCGTTCCGCATTCTATCAACAGCAGGCTCGAAGATATCAAAGCAGAGAAGTACGGGCTAAAACTTACAATGTTGGCGAGCTAGTTCTACGCCTGCCAGACAAGAAAAAGGACAAACTTAAGCCCAAATGGGAAGGTCCCTTCATCATCGACCAAGTCCTTACCGGCGGTGCATACCGTCTACGCAACGCATCTGACAACTGACTCGAGCCAAACCCATGGAACGCAGCCCGTCTCCGAAGATTTTACGCCTAGCGCCGAACTTAGGGTTCGTCTCCTTCCTCCGTCCACCTTTCATGTTTTTCGCTGTCTTTGTTTTCCCTCCTTTTTCCTTCCTCTTTCAGTACAAACCTCTTGAGGGCTAATCTGCGCTTTGTTCACACTCACTCGATGTGCTACTCACACTCATTATACCTGGGGGCTTCTTTAACAGAAGCTTATTTATATGGGCTTCATGCCCACCACATGTGTCACACTTCCGCATGTACCTTTTGATCACCATTATATGCATCGATATGACTTAAGTTTTGGCCAAGCCGGGTTGCCTGGCTCCTGTGCTTACCCCTACGTTCCAGATTGTTCGGCTAGGAGGTAAAGGGAGCACCTCTGCGATTGTTACTGCCGGGTCAGCCGGATGTGTACCTCAGACTGGGTGAAGCCGAAGGCTAGCGTTCTTAAGGGAATATTCGGTCGGTGACCTGAAAGATGATTTATTACTTACTTATTTATCTGCCCCCAGATGCTTTTTCTGCTATTTTCGCAGTCCGGACATGCACTTTAGGGCATGCCTCCTAGGGAAAGGAACCCTTAACGGAACTATTCTCCCTGGAAGATGTTTCTTACTAACCATGTAATATAACATAGCTAGTTGGGCACTTGTCTGATAAAGCAATTATGACCCCTACGCCTTGTCTCCATGCATGCCCCGGTTCTTTTATAACCGTAAGGGTATTCGGACACACTCCGGACTGTTGGGTCCCGAGGTTGAAGCGAAAAGGTCCGCAAAGGCAAACGATCTACAATCCGGCTAGAAGGCATTTTACATGTCATTTTAAAATTACATCGTCAAACAGACTGATTGTACTCCTCTTCAATCCCATCTAACAGGCTGTCTAATTTATAGTCCTGTTGGGAATATTTCGCGGCCAACTCTACTTGGCCATACATCAGGCTCACAGGGATCTCCTTCCCATCAGGCCCCACAGGTCCGACCTCGGCCATGTGGTTTGGGTCAGCCTTCGGGTACCGCGTCTTCACCATGGCCCAGGCCTCCCTGGCGCCTTGACGGCAAGCCGATATCTTCCACAGACGAAGACGCCGCCGTACTCCCTGAAGCTTCTCAGCAAGCCCTCCAAGACCCTCGGGTAGGGAGACGGAAGGCCATAAGGCCTGCACGACGCCGCTCATCGCCTGCCAAACACGTTCGTGCAGTTGCAGCAGCTCGGGAAGAGGGTCTCCCATGGAACCAGGCATCTCCTCCGCCGGACGACCCGTGAGCACACCTACAGACACATTTCTGTCAATCGACTTCCTCGCCGAACTCTTCTTTTCAAAAAAGTTTGCTCAAGCACTTACTATAAATGCCGCGACGAAGCCGCCGATTCTCCTTTACGGAGTTAGACAGCTGGACCTGAACATCTTTTAGTTCTTCGCCCAGCTGGGTGTTGGCATCTTGGAGTTTGTTCCTCTCCTGCTGCACCCTCATAAGCACCCTCTCGCCGGCCTTCAACTGGCGCAACAGCTATTGCTTGTCCGGATCTAGTCCGGCATCCTCTGCAATATTATTGTCAGACTATACACACACACCGCACTTCATAAACTACTTCCTTCAAAATATGAATTACCAGAGGGGGTCTCCATGGCTCCCCCGGCAGTGGCTAGTGCGGCCTCAAGTTGGGCCTTGCATTCTTGAAGCTCCTGAGACAGGTGGGTATTCTTCTCAGTAAGATCCTGCATAACAAATGATCCTTAAATCAGTTAGTTTAACTATTTTAAGTCTCGGGGGCTACTGGCATATATAACTATTAAAATTCCTTACCCGTATGTCCTTTACATACTGCTCCGTGGCTCTGGTTAAACCATCTTGAGCAGCACGGAGGTGCGCGTCTCCCGCATTAAAGGCATTTAACGCCTCAGGGGAGTAACACGCGTCATGAAGAACTGTCCGACGGCGCCTGTGATTCATGGCGCTCTTCACCTTAGACCTGGTGGCGGACAACCTGTCGGCATCCTCTGTTGGAGGAGCATCCGGCTCGCGCCTTGCGCTCGCCTCCCCCTCCGGACCAGGCGTTGGAGCCTGGCTGGCGGAGGCTTGGTGGGAACCCTCTCCGGACTCAGTCTGGCGAGCGCTCTTTCTCCTGGAAGAATCATGAGCATTAATATGCCTCCCAGGAGTCTTTCCCTTAAAAGACAATGGTGCACCATACCTTTGCGGCGACGTTTCGATTCGCGCCGCACTCCTCTTCCGCCTGCTAGGCCGCACTGACCTCGTTTGGTCAGTCGCCGCGGGCTCGGCTTCCTGCCGTAAAGGCACCTCCTGCCAAGCACCATTGGTGCACGGTGGTCAGAAATAAGCATTAAAAAAGTAACAGTGTCAGTACTTCGGTCGTACTGACCTGGGAAGCCGGACACAAACCGGGGTAGTCAGCCGTAATGGTGACTAAAGCATTATCTATGCTGTGCTGGTGGAACACCCCGTCAATCAAATCCACCTTTACATCCGGATCCTCTTCGGAGGCCGGATCAAGGGATCATCCCGGATCCTCGGGTTGTGGAGTTGGTCTTTCTATGCCCGCCACTTCCCGGCGTATTTCCCGCGTCGAAATCATAAAGTAAGACACTTACCTTTGAAAGAAAGGATCAGATATATAAGCGTCCGCTTACCCAGCTCCAAGGGTTATTCATGGAGAATCCATTCAATGGATTCGTGCGGAGAAGTCCTCCTTCTCCCCCTTGTACAAGCCGGACAAGATCTTCACCAGATCGGCGGCTGATCCCGGCCCCGTGCGGCCATGACGGGTGGCGTCATTCTCCCTGTAAAAATCCCACATGGGGTGGCCCCTATATTGGAGCGGCTGCACCCCTTGCATAATGCATGTGGCCATGAGTCCAATCATGGTTAATCCGGAATGGGCTAGTAGCCGTATCCGGCCCATCAGATAGTGGACGCTCCTATCATCTTCCCGTTGAGGGCTCCGCGGGCGCCAACTCAGGCGTTTCTTTAGAGGAGCGTTGCTAAACTCCGGGAGGCCGATCCGAACTGGATCCGGCAGTGGGGCGTCTTCCATATAGAACCACTCTGAAGGCCAGTCTTCAGACGCCTTCTTCGGGGTTCCGGATAGATATCCGGTCCCAGCGATGCGCCATATTTCGGCTCCGCCCACTTGATATATCGACCCCTCGTGAGAACGGGGTACGAGGCAAAACAGCCCCTTCCACAGCGCAAAATGGTGCTCGATGCCCAAGAACAGCTCGCAAAGATCTACAAAGCCCGCGATGTGCAAAATAGAGGCAAGCGTGAGGTGGTGAAGTTGGAGTCCATAGAACTCCAGGAGCCCCCGGAGAAACAGATGTATAGGAAATCCGTGTCCCCTTATTAAGTAGGGGACGAAGCATACCCGCTCTCCTTTGGAGGGATAGGGGACGCTCTCCGCCTGCTTCCCACCCTTGTAGGTGGCCAGTCAGGCTCAAACCGGAACCATAAAGTCCGGGGGAAGGTATCCCTCTGTTTGGAGCGTCACTAACTCGCTATGAGGGACTGAGCATCTCCTCCAATCTCCTGGCTGAGGACTGGGAGCGCGAGAAGAGGAGCCGCGTCGACTGTCCATGTTGGAATGGATTTTTTGTCGGATGCGCCTCGATGAGTACTTGTAGAAGGAGGATGGTGTGATTTGGATCTAGGATCCTCGCCTCTCTTATAGGCAGCTTATACGCGCAGCTAGGGGGTAAAACGTAAGAATACCCTGGCTTTTCGCATTCGTACGACACGTGGAAGAAGGCCATTATTGGACGTAGAAGCCAAGGAGCGCAGCATTTATGAAGCAACCGGACACTATCCGGCAAACACATGGAGCGTGAAGGAGAACCCGCCTTGCAAACGCCGAAGACAACATACGCGCCGGACTCGTCGTCATTGAAGCCTGGTTCGGGGGCTACTGAGGGAGTCCTGGACTAGGGGGTGTCCGGATAGCCGAACTATCACCATCGGCCGGACTCCAAGACTATGAAGATACAAGATTGAAGACTTTGTCCCGTGTCCGGATGGGACTTTCCTTGGCGTGGAAGTCAAGCTTGGCGATACGGATATGTAGATCTCCTACCATTGTAACCGACTCTGTGTAACCCTAGCCCTCTCCGATGTCTATATAAACCGGATGGCTTTAGTACGTAGGACGAACAACAATCATACCATAGGCTAGCTTCTAGGGTTTAGCCTCCTTCATCTCGTGGTAGATCTACTCTTGTAACACACATCATCAATATTAATCAAGCAAGACGTAGGGTTTTACCTCCATCAAGAGGGCCCGAACCTGGGTAAAACATCGTGTCCCTTGTCTCCTGTTACCATCCGCCTAGACGCACAGTTCGGGACCCCCTACCCGAGATCCGCCGGTTTTGACACCGACACCCATACATGGATGGTGCTCCACCGATTTGATAGCCCAGACGAGCTTTACCCAGTGCATCCCTCCGGTGCCACCACCACTCATCGCCTCGCCGCCTTCGCCGCCAGTGTCGATCTTTGGCATGCCCGTCTTGGTCATCCCAACTCCACCATTATGCGTCAGATTCTTCCGAGTTTTTCCTTCTCATGTAATAAAATCAACAATCACACTTATGAGGCTTGTCGTCTTGGCAAGCACGTTCGTCTTCCCTTTAGCGAGTCTACAAACATTTCCACCTTTCCGTTTCAGTTATTGCATAGTGATGTTTGGACGTCCCCGGTTGCTAGCAACACGGGCTATTTATACTATCTGGTGATATTGGATGATTTTACTCATTATGTGTGGACCTTCCCTCTCCGTCGCAAGTCCGACGCTCTTGCCACACTCACCGCTTTTTATTCATATGTCACCACACAGTTCGGTCGTCCTATTCTTGCCTTGCAAACTGACAACAGCAAGGAGTTTGACAACGTCGCCGTCCGCATTTACTTGCGTCCCATGACACCATCTTTCACCTCACCTGCCCCTACACGTCTCAGCAGAATGGTTGCACCGAGCGCGTCTTTCGCACGCTGAATGAGCGTGTCCGCATGTTGCTCTTCCACTCCTACGTGCCTCCTCGGTTTTGGCCAGACGTGCTCGCGACCGCCAGCCTACTCATTAACATTCGCCCCTGTCGTTCCCGCTGGAACTACACCCCTCACTAGCTCCTCTTCGGTGCGGTTCCATCTTATGATGGTCTTTGCATTTTCGGGTGTCTCTGTTATCCTAGCACCGCGTCCACTGCTCCTCACAAACTCGCGCCCCGGTCCCTTCCCTGCATCTTTCTTGGCTATCCTCCCAACACCAAAGTTAATCGGTGCTATGATCCAGTCTCCCACCACGTTTTCACTTCATGGCATGTGTACTTTGATGAGCTCGTGTTCCCGTTTTAGCAGGTACCGTCACCTTCGGAGTCATCTGCGGCGCGGTTCGTCCCTTCCACCACCTCTGGCGGACTGCCTTGCCGCGCCCCGGGTCCGGCCCTGCCCGCGCTCCCCGCGCCGGCGGCCCTTGGCGCTGCGGCTCCTACCGCGGCCCCTGAGGCAGCGGCTTCCTCGGCCGCCCCCGCCGCGGCCCCCGTTGCCGCGGTTCCCGACGCCGTGGCCCCTGTCGCCACGGCCCCCTCGGCCGGCCCCGCTGCGGCTCCTGCGGCTACCCCTAATGCGGCCCCCGCCACACCCCGTCGCCGCGGCTCCCGCCGTGGCCCCCGCCACCGCGGCCGCACCCCTCACCGGTGTGGTCCCTCGGGCTCGGACTGGGAAGCTGTGTCCCAGCACACACTAAGTACGCGTGCGCGACTTCTACCTCGACACCGTCCCTGCTCCCCACCTCCGCTTGCGCAGCCCTTCGGGATCCGAACTGGCTAGCTACGATGCGTGAGGCGTTTGACGCCCTGCAGCGCAACCGTACGTGGCAGCTTGTCCCGCGGCCACCCCGTGCCAATGTCATCACTAGCAAGTGGGTCTTCCGCCACAAGACTCGCCCTGACAGTTCTCTCGAGCGCTACAAGGCGTGTTGGGTGGTGCACGGCTTTCGCCAGCGCGCTGGCGTGGACTTCACCGACACCTTCGTCCCGGTTGTCAAACCGGGCACGATTCGCGCTGTTCTCCAGCTTGCTGTTTCTCACGCTTGGCCTGTCCACCAGCTCGATGTGTCTAATGCTTTCTTACATGGCCATCTCGACGAGCAGGTGTTCTGTCAGTAGTCAACTGGTTTCGTCGACACCGCCTATCCGGACGACGTGTGCTTGCTCTCCCGTTCTCTATACGGGTTGAAGCAGGCGCCTCGGGCCTGGTACCAGCGGATCGCGGCCTTCCTCCAGCAGCAGGGGTTCCGGTCCACACGGTCCGATGCCTCCCTGTTTGTCTACCATCAGGGCCCCGCCACCGCGTACCTCCTACTGTACGTCGATGATATCATCCTGACTGCGTCCTCGCCGGCGCTTCTTCAGCAGATCACATCTCGCCTCGGCACCGAGTTCACCCTCAAGGACTTGGGGGCTCTCCACTACTTCCTCGACATCGAGGTCGTGCGCCGGGCTACTGGCTTCTTCATGCACCAGCAGAAGTACGCCTACGAGCTTCTGGAGCGAGAGGGCATGCTTAACTGCAAGCCTGCTTCCATGCTTGTCGATACGAAGGCTAAGGTATCCGCCGTCGAGGGCTCTCCAGCGTCCGACGCTCCCTTCTACCGCTCCATTGTCGGTGCGCTTCAGTACCTCACACTGACGCGTCCGTACATTCAATATGTTGTCCAACAGGTGTGCCTTCACATGCACGCTCCTCGTGACACCCATTGGGCTCTCGTGAAACGTATATGTCGGAACATACGTGGCACCACAGCCATGGGTCTCACCCTGACGGCCTCGCCAGACACCAGCCTTGTCGCCTACTCCCACACCGACTGGGCTAGGTGTCCTGACACTCGACGCTCCACTTCCGGCTACTGTGTCTACCTCGGGCCCTCTCTGATTTCGTGGTCGTCTAAACGACAACCCACGGTACCACGATCGAGCGCCGAGGCCGAGTATCGGGCCGTGGCCAACGCTGTTGCGAAGTGTTCATGGCTACGACAGCTACTTCAGGAGTTGCTATGTGAGGTCACCAAGGCGACGCTCGTCTACTGTGATAACGTCTCCGCGGTGTATCTCGTTGCCAACCCTGTCCATCACCGACGGACGAAGCACATCGAGCTCGACATCCACTTCGTCCGGGAGCACGTCGCACTTGGTCGTGTTCGTGTTCTACATGTGCCCACCGATCAACAGTTTGCCGATGTGATAACAAAGGGACTACCCACCTCGACTTTCGAGGGCTTTCGGTCCAGTCTTTGCGTCACCGGCGACGCTTCGACTGCGGGGGGTGTTGAACACGTGTACATGTACATGGGTCTGGGTCCTGTATGCAGTACTTGTAGTATCTGTCTCCCTCTGTATGTACGTGTATCTTAGGAGACAAGATACCGGTCGCACCCTTTGTACCTATATATATGTGCCTAGTGCACGATCAATCAATTATCGACGCACCAAATCATTCTCTACATTAATTATCCACGCAGGGAGCCAGCGGATGGACGACATGTGGCCATCCGCGGCCACGGACGTAGCGCGCACTGCCAGCACGCCCTCTGTGGTGGAAGGAGGCATTGGGGTGGGCTGGGCTGGCTCCTGTAGCGAGCAGGCCTAAGTGCACAGTGCACTTAGGGCTTTTCTCCTTTTCTTTTATATTCTTTTCTATTTTCCTTTTATGCTGCTGTTTTGCATTTAGTTAGGCAACCAAATGACTTTCGCAGAATATGGAAATTGTCCACATATTTACACTGCAATTATTGGCACTGTCACAAAAAGTTTGAGAGATATTTGAATTCATTTGAAATTTGCATAAATGAAATAGGATTAATGGGGCTGTTTTGGTCACTATTGTAATTGTTATAGGGCCATTAAACATTTTATTAAACTTTGGATGATGTTTGTTATTTAGTTACTGAACATTTCTAACCTTTTGAACATTTTTAATTCAATGTTTTAAGATACTATAATTTCACTTGTTATTCGAATTTGTATTTGAACTAAGTTTGAAACAAGTAAGGTTTAGCAAAATTTTAATTATGATGACCTGACATCATTAACATGAGTTTACTGTAGCTTGATTATCCGAGCGTCACAATTCTCCTCCACTACAAGAAATCTCATCCCGAGATTACAGAGGTAGAGTAAGGGGATATATGTGGTTACGAAATTCTATCAAGTCTTCTCGGTCTTGGTTGCTTTTATCGAAGAGGTCGATTCATTACGTTGATGTTTTCATTTCTCTGCTTCAGATCATCATGATGAATCTGACATCTTATCTTCGGGATCTCCATCGTACTTATGGTAGAATAGGGGGGTTATTCCGAGAGAACGGACTCTCCAAGGTTGAATATCTGGAAGCTAACATCGGGGAAGGTGGCGGAAAGTAACTCTCGAACTGAAACTTAAGAAAATATCGAGAGCAAAGTAGGAAGGTACCATGAGAAATTTCAAGCGGGTAGGCGATCGTTCGATGCCTGAAACAAAGTGTGAAAGGGGTCCATATCGACGAGAACAAGTATCGTGTCTGATACCTGAAAAGATTACTAGGAAGGTGACCCCGTGACTTACATACAAAGTCAAGCGCAAGGAATAACTTTGGCAATAGGGGTGTACAGGAGAGTTAGGTTTCGATCCTGTGGAACTATGGATTATGGACCCACCATGTGGTTTAAAAAAATAGGAAGGGCAATGATATTTTGCATGGTCATGATAGCAATGTCGACAACAATATCGGTATCAAGGGCGAGGGACGAAGAGAACCATTTTCCTGCTCGTTGAGCGAGGCAGACCAATAGGCAAAGTTCTCGTCCATTGGTGGTTACGGAAATGTCCTCAGCAATAGTAACAGGGCCAAACTGATAGAGTCGTACACTGAGGTGTTTACATAAGCAGGAGAATATTACTGCTTAGATCATATATACCACAAGATAGGTTAGACAAAAAAATGGAAAGGAAACTATGATTATCAGATTAAACAGAACAATGGGAAGGAAAATGTGCTTAAACACATATTTCAAGGGTATATCCTTCCCAAGGACAAGCAGAGAACGATATCCATGACAGGATAGAAAGTAGAAAACCCTTTTGGTAAGGGGAGAGAAATTTCATGACATTACCCATACAACGGTGTTTGGATAATTGATGAAGGAAAATCTGCATGGTGCTTCAAATGTTCCTATTGAAAATTGGAGTACCACAGACATGCTTCGAGATAGCATTGACATGGTCTTCAAGCAAAGGTCAGACTTTGGATACTCAAAGGATTCATCAGGAACAGCTTGTTGAATAAGTCTTACGATTTCCTCAGGGAAGAATGGCTAGCCTTGCTAAAAAGGAAGAACTATAACAACAGGTCCTCCGGCCAGGTGAGCTAGGCATGACATCACCTTATCGGGTCAAATACTAATGTTATAACTCTTGGGAATTTGTTCCAACCATCATGTCTGACCGAGATTCAGATCTGATTGGTGCCAGGATACCTCAGACTCAAGATGCCTGAGAAGAATATGTGCAACACAAATCGACGAGATGACAAGGTAAGATTCTCAAGAAATGAACTATGGAAGCGAGTTATAAAACAAGAGTTCCTCATTAAACCAAGGAGAGGATGAGGAGGTAGTTGATGAACTCAGCGACAATTCATCAAGATTTCCAAAAGATGGATTTCCACAATTATGTGAACAAGGAGATAACCTTTGTCAGATCATATGATATAATGATGTATGCTCGAGGAAAACATACACAATTAAACATTGGTTGAAAAGTGCACCTGAAATATGGGCTTAGGTAGCATGATCAAAGTTAGAATGGTGATTCTATAACCAATAGTCTAAGAATGAACGGTTGACCATTAACTTCAAAGCCATAGGGTCGCTAGAAGTTTTAAATTTACACATCACAGACCATTTGTCGGCATTCCGGTTAGAAACAACACGGAGACGAATAAAGAATGGTGATGGTGATAAGTATCACTTGTATCAAGAATTCTCAAGAGGTGGTGAAATTCCCACAACATCCTTGACATAGAAGATGGTAATACTCTAGGGTAGAACATAACACAAACTGGATAGAAAGGAACTCAAGGTACTACACAAAACATGAACAAGTTTGTGTTGGTGGGAGGACCATAATGTTGGCGATGATAACACAAATCATCAAGGGGCAAGGATGGTATTTCGCATCATGAATTCGAATCACAACTTGGAAGAAGCCAAATCATTGTTAATGATGATCATGACACATTTTGTTGAGAGGCCCCATGAAGAAGCAGTCGAACAGTGATAGCATCAAGCAAAAGGACCGATGCATCGAAAGATTATTGGATCCACGAATACGACATCAACTTAGAATTAAGCTTGCTGTTCGAGGTGGAACGATAAGATGAGGAAATTTACGTAAGCTTAGCTCATGGTTGAAAGTTTGTGCTCCGGGAATAAGGACCAGGTAGCACAGCTAAAATCAGCACGATAATGATATAGCCAATCATGCTACAAATGACATGATTGAGTACAAACTCGTAAGTAAAGAAGATCACAAGAGTTGTTTAATCGTGATGCAAACTCGATTCAGTTATCGGTGACCTTGAGTGTGCAACAACTCAAAAGCCGGGGAAAATTGAAATTGGTGAGAATGTAATACTTGGAGAACACTCGTAACAAGAAACACGGTTGTGTGATATTGTCAAGATACCATAGGGTAATAGTCGAAAGTAGACCAGAATAAAAGTTGGACATGTGCATTGATCTGTAGAAGGCAAGTACTTTAACTTGTCCGAGGAAATGAATCAAAGGATATCAACATGGCCGGAACTATGATTGCAAAAGACCAGATCCCAGATATAAGATGAACTTATACCAAGGAAATAATTAATTTGAGAGAAGCTTTCATGAAAAGATCTACATTGTGTCCATGGGCATGAACACAAAGTTCCAGGTCGAATCCTACTTCTCCAATGCATGACAATTCATTCACTGCTCTATTAAAAATAATTTGAGTGTGTAAACCTACCGGGTGAATTACCAGCAGAGTATGAACCTTTGAAAACTTTTGGGTTCACACATATTAAGGAAGGCATAGGTTCAACCCATCGGGGCATCTTAGAAACATATACTACAAGCTTTGAGAGTAATTATCACCAGCTCAAAAGCAGAGCATGGCTGACCAATCAGAGGATAGGATTTACCAATGGCATTATCTATCAGAGAAATAACTTCCAAAGTTGTCGTGGAATTGTCACGACAGATGTCCTAGTGTGAGGACTTAGTCGTAAGGCCAACGCATCCATGTGGTAGCTTGAGAGGGGTTGGTCGGGACGAGAAATGTGGGACGGATCAACACACAAGACAAGGATTTAGACAGCTTCGGGCCCCGGCAAACATCATCCGATAATAGCCCTACATGCTGCTTGTGGCTAGGTCTCATTATGCTCATGAGGGAGTCGCCCCATAAACCGGCTCTCCTCTTAGTTGTGTCTAGCCCTTGAGATTATTGTCCGCCCCCTCTTGGGGTGCCCTGCCCCTCCTTATATAAGTTGGAGGGTCGGGTTACATGTGGACTCCTAGTAGGACTAGGACTATTCTATAACAAGCGGAATCCTAGTCTTGCCCCCTTAAGGGAAAACTCCTTATGCCTTTCCTCTTAAGCCGGCCCACCATAGCATGAGCCGGCCTTCTGGGCCTTGGGCCTTGTCTTCTATCTGACCCGCCGTCAGGGCCATCCGTGAGTCACCAGGCTCATGATTCGTCAGACCAGTGAGCCGCCAGACTCGTGAGTCGCCAATCCTCCGGCAGGTTACCAATGAAACGCCAAGTCCGTCCGGGTCATACTTTCGGCCGGGTCATACCGCGGGGTATATCCCTGACATTAGCCCCAGTTTAATTTTGATTTATCCATGTTAAACTGATCCTGTAAAATAAACACAAGAACAAACTTGATAGGTTGTGCTCCGGGTTAAATATTTTTGTAAGCCGGCACCTGATCATCCTTAAATCCTTGTCATTTCCTCCTAGATGCATGCTCAAGATCTATAGCAAATCTCCTTTAACAGATATTGTCGGTGTCAAAACCGGCTGATCTCGGGTAGGGGGTCCCGAACTGTGCGTCTAGGTGGATGGTAACAGGAGACAAGGGACACGATGTTTTACCCAGGTTCGGGCCCTCTTGATGGAGGTAAAACCCTACGTCCTGCTTGATTGATATTGATGATGTGGGTATTAAAAGAGTAGATCTACCACGAGATCAAGGAGGGTAAACCCTAGAACCTAGCCTATGGTATGATTGTTGTTCGTCCTATGGACTAAAGCCATCTGGTTTATATAGACACCGGAGAGGGCTAGGGTTACACAGAGTCGGTTACAATGGTAGGAGATCTACATATCCGTATTGCCAAGCTTGCCTTCCACGCCAAGGAAATTCCCATCTGGACACGGGACGAAGTCTTCAATCTTGTATCTTCATAGTCTTGGAGTCCGGCCGATGATGATAGTTCGGCTATCCGGACACCCCCTAGTCCAGGACTCCCTCAGTAGCCCCTGAACCAGGCTTCAATGACGATGAGTCCGGCGCGCATATTGTCTTCGGCATTGCAAGGCGGGTTCCTTCTCCGAATAATTTATAGAAGATTGTGAACACCAGGATAGTGTCCGGCTCTGCAAAATAAATTCCACATACCACCGTAGAGAGAATCATATTTACACAAGTTCAATCTGCTGACATATTTTGTGGCGTGATGTCACACCACTACCAAGCCTTTACTCGAATTGTTTTTATTGTACCACCTCAGCGCGTTTAGCGAAGCGGTTTCCTTGGCATGTCTTGTCGAAGCAGAGATTGTGTTCCCCTTATTCTGGGATTCCCATCAATACGGACGTGGGTAGCCCAACCGTGCCATTGATTGCGGTGCTTGGGAGATAAGCGAGTTTTATCAGGCCGGTGAGGACGCATAGTTTCGTCCGCCCATATAAGGGGATAAAGATCCAACCCTTTTACCTGCGCCTTCTTCCTCCTTTGCTTATCCATCTCCGTGAACTCGAGCTCCAGCACCCAAGTCTGCACATCTCACCTCAACCTTCTCCAACTATGTCCGGAGCGGGAGGCAAGTGGATGGCCTCCTCCGTTACAGAGGGGCATATCCAGAAGCTACGCAGCGCCGGATATCTGTCCAGCGACATCGTGCACCGGCTCCCCGACGAGGGGGAGCTCATCCCCACACCCAGGCCCCATGAGAGGGTAGTATTTGTTTCCCATTTCCTCCGCGGACTGGACTTCCCACTCCATCCCTTTGTCCGGGGGCTCATGTTCTACTACGACCTGGATTTCTATGATCTCGCCCCGAATTTCATCCTCAACATCTCGGTGTTTATCGTCGTGTGTGAGGCCTTCCTCTGCATCCAGCCCCACTTTGGCTTGTGGCTCAAGACCTTCAGTGTCAAGCCGAAGGTTGTGAAGGGCAGCCAAGCGGAGTGCGGAGGCGCCATGGTGGGAAAGATGCCCAATGTTACTTGGCTTGAGGGCACCTTCGTGGAAACCATTAAGGGGTGGCAATCGGGGTGGTTCTACATCACCGAGCCGCGTGACCCTGAATGGGCAGCGGCCCCCGAATTCAGATCTGGTATCCCCATACGGCTCACCTCCTGGAAAGAGAGTGGCCGGACATGGGGTGATTCGGAGGAGCTGACTGGACTTCAAGCCTGCATCCAAAAGCTAGTGAACAAGAAGCTCAAGCTTGTCAACGTAGTCCAGGTCATGCTCATCCGCCGAATTCTCCCGTGCCAACAACGGGACTTCAATATGTGGGAGTACGATCCGGCGCAGCACCAGACATTGAGCGGGCTCTTCGACACTATGTACGAAGAGGCCTGGAGGGTGCTATTTAAGGGCGGCGAGGCTCCCGCATCCGCTACCGAAGATCGCGGATTCAGCTCGCAGTGTCCAGCTAGCGAGGTAAGCGATTTTTCCCTTTACGGCACACTTGTTTTCCATAGTTTGACACTATGTGGGATCTAAACTCCCCCTCCTTTGACAGGACTGGCTGAAGAAGGCCGAACAGACTATCTGTCCGGCCCCGTTGCCAGAAGACCCAGCGGACGCCCGCTTAACGGGGCTACTAGCTCCGGCACCACGTGGTGCCGGAGAAGAAGGCCAAGAAGAAGGCCACGGGCACTCAAAAGAGTTCCCGTTTTCAGGTGTCATCGGACGATGACTCCGAGGCAGACTCCTCCCACAAAGGCGAGGAGGAGAAGAAGGAGGCCTCTCCCCCAGCGGGGGGAGGGAAGAAAAGGAAGGCCTCCCCAACAAGGGAGGCCGAAGGGTCCAAGAAGGGAAGGACTCTTCCCCCGGACTGCTCTGCCAACGCCAGCGATGATGACGAGGATTGGCCTCCAAGGGCCAAGCCCCTGGCGAGATCGTAAGTATCCGGACTCCCGAATAACTTCATGGTTTTTCTTTTCGCCACATGGTGTCTTTCTAATGCCGCATACAACCCTGCAGTCCGCCCAAGGATGATCTTCCCACTTCGTCGAGCGGGTCCTTGGGTGCGTCGGATATGGATTCTCTTCCGACCGACTCCACCCCCCGTGATGCGGACGATGCCGAGGTGGGATCCCGGGAAGGGACCCGCCAGGAGGAGGAGGCCCCGGAGGTGCCGCAGGGCAACCTCCCGGACTTTGCACCGGACTCCGCCCCGGAACCTGTAGTGGCTCCGGAGTCCGGCGGGCGGCCCCTTCGTAAGAAGGGCAAGACCGTGACGCCGGCGGCCTCCGTCCAACTGGAGGCGCTGGATAGCTTGCTGGAGGTGCTCAACGGCGCCTCCATCAAAGAGGAACACCGCACTGTCATGAGTGCGGTGATTCAGAAGGTTCAGCTTGCCAAGAGCGGGCTGACCGAAGCCTGCAGCAGCCTTCTAACAGGCTTTGAGGTAAGAATTTTGATATATGTAAAATAGTACCACATAGACAGTAGCCCCTGATGCTCGGTTCGGTATTCGGAAAGAAAAGCCGGACTGAGGATCTAAAAAGATATACGCAGGAGTCATAAAAAAATGTCAATATGGGATTGCAGGTTGTGCTGCTGACCTCTGCCACCCTGACTGCGGAGGTCAATACTTTGAAGCAAAGCCTCGAGCGGTCCGAGAACGAGCTCGGCCATGCCAAGAAGCAGCTCGAGGATAAGGAAGGTGAGTAACACCTTATTAAAATTGTACCTTACAGAGAAAGATTTGGTTGCAAGAAGGATGACAAGGATAACATGGGTATTGCAGGTGCCATGAACGAGGTGGCGACCCTGAAGGAGGCGGTGTCCGCGGCCGAATGTAATGCGGCCGTGGAGCGCACCGAGCGAGAGAAGCAGGAGGTGCAGGTGGCGGAGGTACAGCAAGAGCTCCAGGCTCTCGTGGAAAAACATGAGAGTTTGGAGCGTGACTCGAAGACTCGAGAGTCCGAGCTTGCATCGGCTCTCGAGAGTGCCAAAGCCGCTAAGGCCGAAGCCTACAAGGCCCTCCAGGAAATCAAGGCATTGAAGAAAATAGCGGCGGGTAAGGCATTTTTCATGCAAAGTAAGCATGTGAGTGTGACTTACCTATCACTTACCCGAATTCGGAGCTCTTCAGGAGCGTTCGCAGATCTGCCCCGCAGCGTGTCCGATGCTGCTGCTTTCTATATAGGGCCGAGGAGGGGAGCTCGACGGAGAAGGTCTTCTGGTCTCAATATGCTGAGGTCGGACATCCCGTGCCCCTTAGCGACCAGCTGAAGCAGCTGGTCGAGCTCCACAAGGTGGCCGAACAGGCCATGAAGGGCCTCATAGTTCGGCTGTGGCCTAAGGAGGCCATGCCTAGGAGCTACTTCGGCCTGGTGCAGCGGCTGGTGGATGCGTGTCCATGGGTTGAAGTCATCAAGCACTCCGCCTGTATTGAAGGTGCCCGTCGGGCCCTTGCCCGCGCAAAGGTGCAATGGGGCAAGATGGATGCTGAGAAGCTTGTGACGGACGCGCCACCGCCGGGCAAGGAGTATCGCACACCCGAGATGTATTATAAGAGTGTCCTGAAGGGTGCCCGCATTATTGCGGGTGAGTGCTCCAAAGATGTAATATTTGAGTAGACTCGCATTTTGTTATCCTGTGCGCTGAAAACTTTGTTCATATGCGCTAAGCAACGCTTGTTAATTTAAAATATTACCTTCTGTGCGGCCGTTTATCAAATCTGAGAGATGGCAAGTCGTCGGCTTCAGCCCCCATGCCATGAGTGCTGGGGTGTTCGGGATAAATTTGAGCGCTCTTGTTCCCATTTTTGGGTCCATCTAGGGAGGCGCTCAACACAACGAACAAGGCAACCGGACTTATAATGCTTGAAGACTCTCACTTAGCCATAGAATTCTATAATTTTAAATTTCGGCAAAGCCCCTAGTGTACGGAAGGCCGAATTTGGGGCGCTATCCACGCCTGGGCCGGACAAAGCCGGTTCCTCGCTCTAAGCGGCATAAAGTCTTTTGGGACTCGAAAAAGCCTCTCAAACAGCGACCAACTCTCGCCTCATCATGACGGTCAGTTTTAGCTTTCTCCACTAAGGCGCTCGCCCAGCTCAACTGGGGAGCAATCGCAGTGGTTCTCCCAGTGCTACCTTAGCCGATACAACGGAACATAAGGTACCAAAACATGGGAGCCGGGCAAACCCAACTATTGACCCAAGACATGATTCAGAGCCGATGCATATAATGCTATAAGTTCGGGGTGCCGCACTTGTGAAAGTGTTCGGACTTATCACACCATGATGTGGGAAGCATAAGCCCCTGGTGTATTTAGCCGTACCAAAGTGTACGGATGCAACATGTCATATATGTATAAGAAAGAAATGCAATTATAAGCAAAAAGGTGCTGCATTGTTTATTCAAGAAATACTGCTAAGAATGCAGAACGATACAAATGGTGCGATAAGCAAGGGATGGGACTATTAAACATGTCCCCCTCCAGGGGTAGGCTGCGAAATGGTGTATAAAACAGATTTAATGCTTGTAATGGAGACCACCTAGATATTCGTCGTAGCCTTTCTCCTTCCCTGGCTGTTGCATCATGAGTTCAGCAGGTCTACTGCCGGACAAGGCCTCTGATGAACGAAGTCCTGTTGGTAAAAAAAAGAGAGAAAAAAAGAACGACACACTTGAGAGCCCCTGGTGTGGTTAAGCCGCAATCTGGGCCTATCGTGGTCGTGCCCCTCCCCCTATGCCCATGGTATCTCCAGAGCGTAATGATGTACGCGAAGGACCTGTCTTGAAATTTTGCAGGGGCTGGGGTTGGGGCTGCATTGCTACGCGTGCTCGAAACGTGCCAGGTGGTCTTGTTGTAGGTTACTCCAGGCGCATTTAGCCGTGTCCGGTCGCTTAATGGCCGGACTTGAGAATTGCCTTAAGAGGCTACACTGTACTTCTGCCACGAGAGCCGCTGTATGTTCCTTCGTTCGGAGAGAGCGTTCAGTGTTTCCGTTGACCGTGATGACTCCTCGAGGGCCTAGCATCTTGAGCTTGAGGTATGCGTAGTGTGGCAGCGCGTTGAACTTTGGAAACGCGGTACATCCGAGCAGAGCATGATAGCCGCTGCGGAACGGAACTATGTCGAAGATTAACTCCTCGCTTCGGAAGTTATCCGGGGATCCGAAGACCACTTCCAGTGTAACTGAGCCTGTACAATTGGCCTCTACACCTGGTATGACGCCTTTAAAGGTCGTCTTTGTAGGTTTAATCCTTGAGGGGTCTATGCCCATTTTGCACTTTGTATCCTGATAAAGCAGGTTCAGGCTGCTGCCGCCGTCCATCAAGACTCTGGTGAGGTGAAATCCGTCGATGATTGGGTCTAAAACCAATGCGGAGAATCCACCATGGTGGATGCTGGTGGGGTGGTCCCTTCGATCAAAAGTGATCGGGCAGAAGGACCATGGATTGATCTTCGGGGCAACTGGCTCCATCGCGCATACATCCCTGAGTGCACGCTTTCGCTCCCTTTTGGGTATGTGGGTTGCGTATATCATGTTCACCGTCCGCACTTGTGGGGGGAAGCCCTTCTGTCCTCTATTGTTCGGCGGTCGGGTCTCTTCCTTGTCATCGCTATGCAGCCCCTTGTCGTTGTTTTCGGCAATTAACTTGCCTGCCTGCTTGAATACCCAACAACTCCTGTTGGTGTGGTTAGCTGGCTTTTTCGGGGTGCCGTGTATCTGGCACGAGCGGTCGAGTATTCGATCCAAATTGGACGGACCCGGAGTAGTTCTTTTGAATGGCTTTTTCCGCTGACCGGGTTTAGACCCTCTGAATTCGGCATTGACTGCCATATCCTCACTATTGTCGCCGTTAATGCGGCGTTTGTTTTTGTTGCGACGCGACCTGCCATTGTGGTGCTTGATATCCGCACTGCCAGAATTTTTGCTGAGGTTGTTGCTGCGGGCTAGCCAGGTGTCCTCACCCATGCAGAAGCGGGTCATGAGTGATGTGAGGGCTGCCATGGATTTCGTCTTTTCTTGTCCTAGGTGCCGGGCAAGCCACTCATCGCGGATGTTATGTTTGAAGGCCGCGAGGGCCTCCGCATCTGGACAGTCGACGATTTGATTTTTCTTAGTTAGGAACCGTGTCCAGAATTGTCTGGCCGATTCGTCTGGCTGCTGAATTATATGGCTTAGGTCGTCAGCGTCTGGTGGTCGCACATACGTGCCTTGGAAGTTATCGAGGAATGCGGCTTCCAGGTCTTCCCAACTCCCAATTGACTCTGCTGGCAAGCTGTTAAGCCAATGCCGGGCTGGTCCTTTAAGCTTGAGTGGGAGGTATTTGATGGCGTGAAGATCATCACCGCGGGCCATGTGGATATGAAGGAGATAGTCTTCGATCCAAACCGCGGGGTCTGTTGTGCCATCATAAGATTCAATATTCATGGGTTTAAACCCTTCGGGGATTTGATGATCCATTACTTCATCCGTGAAGCATAGTGGGTGTGCGGGGCCTCTGTATTGGGCGATATCACGACGAAGTTCAAAAGAGCTTTGTCTACTGTGTTCGGCCCGGCCGGACTTACTCTGTCCGGTGCGACGGTTGTTGTCACGTATCATGGGGCGCCCACGCGATCCATAGATCGATCTTGATTGTCTTGCCTTATCCTCCAATATATCTCGCAAGTCCAGAGCATATGCCTCCTCCTCTAATCGGGGGAGCAGCTTGCGTTTAGGGTAGCTTTTGGAGGGGCGTTCGAGCTCATGCTCTTTGGCCGCAAGGACTTCAGTCCATCTGTCGGCTAGCAGATCTTGATCAGCTCTAAGCTGCTGCTGCTTTTTCTTGAGGCTGTTTGCCGTGGCCATAAGCCTGCGCTTAAAACGCTCTTGTTCGACGGGATCCTCAGGCACGACGAATTCGTCGTCGTTGAGGCTTGCCTCATCTCCGGAGGGAGGCATGTAATCCTCTACCTCTTCGTCTGCTGCTCTCTCATGAGGGCTGGCATCTCCGTCCTCCTGTGTTGAATCTTGCTGGAGGGGGTTGTCTTCGGCACTGTCTGGGGTGTTATTATCTCCGGTGCCGGAATCTCCATTCTTGCTATGGCGGGATTTAGAGCGGCGCCGCTGACGCCGGCGCTTGGGCTGTTTCTTGGAGGGGTCATCCTCCCTTGCTGTGGCGGGATTTAGAGCGGCGCCGCTGACGCCGGCGCTTGGGCTGTTTCTTGGAGGGGTCATCCTCCGCTGTTCCTTCGCCATTCCCATCCTTTGGGATATCCACCATGTATATGTCATATGATGAGGTGGCTTTCCAGTGCCCAGTAGGCACTGGTTCTTGGTCGTCTCCGACATCGTCGTCCATACCGTCGATGTCTTCGGAGTCAAAGTCTAGCATGTCGGTTAGATCGTCGACAGTGGCTACTAAGTGGGTGGTGGGTGGGCTTTGAATTTCTTCGTCGTCCGCATCCCAACCGTCCTGACCGCAGTCTGGCCAGGGCTCTCCTGATAATGAGAGATACTTTAGCAAACTCAAGATGTCGCCGAAAGGTGAGTGTTGAAAGATGTCCGCAGCGGTGAATTCCATGATCGGCGCCCAATCGGATTCGATTGGAGGGGGCGCGGGAGGTTTGGAGTCCGGCGAGGAGTCCGGCACCTCGGAGTCACGAGCTTCATGAGGGACAAGGTTAGTGTTCGGTTCCATCACCGTAGAGGTTGCGGCCCCCGAGGCGGTGTCTAGCCACTCGTCCTCGATCTGCGCAGCCGGCTCCGAATTGAAGATCGGAGCGGACTCGTGTGTGGCCTCTAGGGCACTGTCCGGCTGCGGAGCTAAATCATGCCCATCGTGACAGTGCGGCGCGCTCGGCTGTGGCTCGAATCCATCGAAGATCAAGTCTCCGCGGATGTCAGCCGTGAAGTTCAAACTTCCAAATCTGACCTGACGGCCAGGGGCGTAGCTTTCGATCTGCTCCAGATGGCCAAGCGAATTGGCCCGCAGTGCAAAGCCGCCGAATACGAAGATCTTTACGAGGAGAAAGGTCTCACCTTGGACTGCATCGTTGTTGATGATCGAAGAAGCCATCGAGCCTATCGGTGACGACACAGAGGAACTCTAAATGAAAGCACCAATGTCGGTGTCAAAACCGGCGGATCTCGGGTAGGGGGTCCCGAACTGTGCGTCTAGGCGGATGGTAACAGGAGACAAGGGACACGATGTTTTACCCAGGTTCGGGCCCTCTTGATGGAGGTAAAACCCTACGTCCTGCTTGATTGATATTGATGATGTGGGTATTACAAGAGTAGATCTACCACGAGATCAAGGAGGCTAAACCCTAGAAGCTAGCCTATGGTATGATTGTTGTTCGTCCTATGGACTAAAGCCATCCGGTTTATATAGACACCGGAGAGGGCTAGGGTTACACAGAGTCGGTTACAATGGTATGAGATTGACATATCCGTATTGCCAAGCTTGCCTTCCACGCCAAGGAAAGTCCCATCCGGACACGGGACGAAGTCTTCAATCTTGTATCTTCATAGTCTTGGAGTCCGGCCGATGATGATAGTTCGGCTATCCGGACACCCCCTAGTCCAGGACTCCCTCAGATATGTTGAAAGTTTACCAATGCAAAAAATCCAGGCACTTCTTCTGAAAAATCCGGGTCAACATGCCAGGTTCAGAATCGATTTGTTGACATTGGTTTCTTGTAAAGAAATATTATAAGAAATAATCCATTTGAGTCGGCCTTCAATGCTCTGACTTGACAAAAACATGGGTCTTGAAATATTCAACTGATATTCAGCCGGCTTAAAGATGTAGATCTTGCCGATTTATGATTGCCAAATTTGCTGAGTTATAAATAAATATTGTCAGGTCATGTAAATTTTTTTGACTATATAGGGTCATGTAATTGTTGCTGATGCTGGGTCATGATTGTTGCAGACACCGGGTCAATCTGGTATGCTCAAAATTGAGAATTTGAAGATTCTTCTCCCTTATATGCATATCAACTGTAGCCCCCAAGTGTCGGGTTGTCATGCTTGCAGCAACCTGGGACTTGTAATTGCCTTATTCTCATAAAAACTTCAACCAGTGTAGCCCCCAAGGGCTGGGTCATTATGCAATAATGAGTAGGGACTTCTGTATATAATTCATTGATAATAACATCATATGATGTGATCTCCTCCATGGGGCTTGAGCCCACATCCACAAGGTTAACATCTTTGTACTCTACCAACTGAGTAGTGGACCTCTTCAATATAATGGATTAAGGCTTGTGTACCTTGAGGTTTTGACAGGACTAATTGGTAATCCCCAAGGGCCAGCTCATTGTGATGGGTCGGATCTTCAATAAAGTGAGCCAAAAAATGACTTTGCATTAGCCCCCAAGTGCCATGGTGCCTGCTGGCAGTGACATGGGACTTGCATATTTGATGTAATATCAATTTGAATAATGTAGCCCCCAAGTGCCGGGTTCTTAGCCTGCAGCGACTCGGGACTATTCCTTCCATTGTAGAAGAAATCATATCCATTGATAAAATAATAGTTATTGCGCCAAAGCGACTTTGAATACCTCATCTGTTGACAAATAAATCCGTAGTTTAAATACCCGGCGGCTCTTCGCCGATGGCAATTTAATACACCTCCATTGTAAGCTAGAACTTTTATAACCTGGCGGCTTATAGTCTTTGAGAAAATCCAGAACGGATAATCATTTTGAAGCATCAATTTTAATGATGAGCTTGGACTTAAGCATTTATATAAGTCATAGTTCTGCAAATCCTGCACATAGTTTAAACAACATATGCCCTGACGACTTAATGTCAAAAGCCAGGCCGGGTAACAACCCGAACATAATATAGTCTTTATGCAAGTATGGAAAAGACTAGAATTAAGGCCATTCAAGCCTAAACATACTGGCGATTTATCGTCAAAAGCCAGGGCGGGTTATGAAACCTCACATATTTGTATAATCAGGAAAACATACCTATGAAATTAGCTCATACTACCGGCTTACATCGCCGTATCCAATAAAGGAAATAATCCAATGATTGATAAGCGCATGATTCCAATGGCGCAATCCAAAATATACCGGTGACTTAAAGTCCATAGCCAGGGCCGGTTTAAACATAATCATGTATAAACAATATCATACCTGTGATATTGAATCGTACTGCCGGCTTATGATACCTGTGCAGTAAGGGTGATAACCCAATGTTTAGAAGCCAAAACTTCCAAATATTTATGATTGTACTGCTGGCGACTTATCATCCAAAGTCAAGCCGAGTTAATCGAAACTACATATATGCTTCAGATATGAACAAAAAAGTCTCAAGACAAACCCAAAGATTGTTTTCAAAAAAAAACTTAAGCCACACAGAGAGAAAAGGCGAGGCTTCTGATTCGAATACGATCAGTAAGCCAGACCAAAAGGGGTTAAGCTAGGATTCGAATACGATCAGGAAGCCCCCTAGTGGTTTTGGCATTGCTCCGATCAAGAGGGTACCGACAGCTATGTTCTCTTTGGTTCGAATATGACCTATGTTTGAACAGGAAGCCCCCAAATGACCTTGAGACTTTTTTAACGACTCTGATTCGAATACGATCAAAGTCGGACCCAAAAGGGATTAAGCTATGATTCGAATACGATCAAGAAGCCCCCTAGTGGGTTTGGCATTGCGCCGATCAAGAGGGTGCCGACAACTATGTTCTCTTTGGTTAGAATACAACCTATTTTTGAACAGGAAGCCCCCAAGTGACCATGAGGTTTTGGCATTGCGCCGATCAAGAGGGTAACGACAACTATGTTCTCTTCGGTGAATACACCTATGTTTGAACAGGAAGCCCCCTAGTGACCATTGAAGTAGGGTACCTATGTTTGAGTTATGCTTTGCAACAGACTCTCTTTGGTCCCTTTAATTCTTCTGAGAACTCGAACTTGTGAGTAATGAATTCTTCTTGAACTGGGCGTTGAGACAGATATTGAAAGCTTTAGAGCTTTGTGGAAGACAAATTTCCCTTGAGCCGGATTTTAAATCGGATACTGAGCTTCAATGCTTTGTGAGAGACAGATTTATCTTAAACCGGATTTTAAACCGGCATTCTTCATTTTAAACCAGAAATTTTCTGACGGCCTTTCAATTTTCATCAATATAGCAGTAGCCTCTGGGACCGGGTTTCTTCCCTCCACTGACCCAGAGTTCTTAAATCTATTTTTAAACTGGCAATCATTTACTGAGTCATGTGATCGTAGCCCCCGAGTCTTAAGACGACTCGAGGAGTTGTCTTGAGATTCTCCGTATTTGACCATAGCAGAAGGTGTATATCATTGGCGTTGATAGTGCAATGTGAATCCACAGAATGTTGAGGTGACTGCGGCGGGTTATAAATTATTCTGTATGAGCCGTGTCAGCAACTCGGCCAATGGTTCCTTCCAACCGGCTGTTTGAAGTTAACCAAACTGTAGTGGCGGCAACTTGTGCGCCTGCCCATTGAGCCATCCAGTGCAGACGGCGGCTGACAATACATGATAATTTTGCCTCCAATTTGTTGGAAGAAAACCGGGCTACCCAAGAAGTGACTTGCTCGTACTCAATAGACAGCTCATGTAGACAGGTGTGGCCAGGTATGTTGATATAGACCAGGTTGTAAGAGACAGACGGTAAAGACGACCGTAGCATCAAAGGTGGTACAGACAGATGAGTCGACCACGGCGTTGTAAGCCGGCACGGACGGGCGAGTCAATTGAAGGCGCGGTAAGCCGCGCGGACGGGCGAGTTAACCACGTCGTGTTGATGTAGTGAACTATTGTCCTGCATCAAAAACATCGCTAGCTAGAGTAATTGTTCTTTGACAAAAAGCAATATATGCTAGATAAAATAAACTTAAACGGATAGATATCACCTGATTTGTTCGAATGACGGATGATCCGTTCAACGCGACAGAGGCGGCTCAGGCAGACCGGCGACTCAATATACTACTGGCGGCTCAACATGGCATAGGCGGCCCAGGCAGCCCCGGCGGCTCAACATAACAGCGAAACAAAGGCATCACCATGGCGGCGGCTCAGAACGGACCGTCCGGGTCATGGTATTTTTTTCAAACATCTGACCACTTTGACTTTTCCTTTTTATCCAGATTGGCAAATAGCCACAACAGCTGAGCAGCATCAGCCGGCAAGGCGCAGGGGGCCCTCGCAGGTCAAGTACAATATCTGCGATTATTTCTGTCAGAGTCACATCCATAAGTCTCCAAGTTCGTGCGGCCATGGCCCTTCTAAAATTCTGGATGTGTCACGGCAGCCTGATGAGGTAGTACAATGAGCGCATCACGATGAAACGCTGGACTAGTATCCTTGCCCCATGGTCTTGTCGTGACTGGACATGCCACCAGTGCATAGAACTAATCAATTCCTGAAGCTTTGTACGTGGAAATTTTGATTAACCTAGTGGCGTTTTGCGGCTGAGGCGGGCGGCTCAAGGTCGTAGTTGAGAGTTTGAAGCAGGCAGACCGCAGCGACGGCTTGGCACACCGGCGAGGGCGGCCTGGATGCATAGGGCCGTGATAGCTACTCAGGGCCGAGTAGGCACGAGGCCGCAGCGGCTCAGCCGAGGTAGAGCAAAAGCGATCGCGGGTCGTAGAAACAACTCGGAGGCAGAGACGAGCCGTTGGTGAACCAGCGTTGTGGTACAGCAGCCAGCATGCACCGGTGTGTTGAAACCAAGGCGAATCGGTCAGGTGCCGCTGCAGCTACCACAGAGGCAGAGACCACGGAGGTGTCAGAATCTTTGCTGCTCTTTGCCCGTGACCGTATTGGTGTTGACTCGATTCAATCAGGTATTGGTGTCCTTGCCCAACATGCATGTTCACGTAAGGCAAACAATGCTACTTTTGTCTTTTAGCAATGACGGGCTTTTGCTTTTTTAAAATTGTTCCTTGAACATTGGCAAACCGAGTTGCGCTCTGAGTTGGACGTGCCCCATATAGAAGTAGGTCCATGTAATCGATTGACTCGGCTGGCGGAGAAAATATCTGGTAAGTTCGGTGTAGAACAACTGGAATCCCGAGATGGCTGGAGAGTCGCCGTGTTTGTTTGAAGATTAGATCTGTCAAAACCTGATCTGCTCAACTACGAAGATCGATCTGCACGAACGTTTGCGCATGGACGGACACCGTCAAAAACTCTCTGACCCGATCTATGATGCTTTTTGAAATCTTAACCGATGAACTCCTCCCAGCCGTCTTTTCTTTCATCCGGTGAATCACGAGCTTCTCAATCCCTTGGAAAGATCCCTCCAAGAACTCAACACCACCGTGCGCAGGCCCCACGGTGGGCGCCAACTGTCGTGGAATTGTCACGACAGATGTCCTAGTGTGAGGACTTAGTCGTGAGACCAACGCATCTATGTGGTAGCTTGAGACGGGTTGGTCGGTACGAGAAACACATGACAGATCAACACACAAGACAAGGATTTCGATAGCTTTGGGCCCCGGGAAACATCATCCGATAATAGCCCTACATGCTGTTTGTGGCTAGGTCTCATTATGCTCATGAGGGAGTCACCGCATAAACCGGCTCTCCTCTTAGTTGTGGCTAGCCCTTGAGATTATTGTCCGGCCCCTCTTGGGGTGCCCTGCCCCTCCTTATATAAGTTGGAAGGGTGGGTTACATGTGGAGTCCTAGTAGGACTAGGACTATTCTATTACAAGCGGAATCCTAGTCTTGCCCCCTTAAGGGAAAACTCCTTATGCCTTTCCTCTTAAGCCGGCCCACCATATCATGAGCCGGCCTTCTGGCCCTTGGGCCTTGTCTTCTATTTGACCCGCCGTTAGGGCCATCCGTGAGGCATCACGCTCATGAGTCGTCAGACCAGTGAGCTGCCAGACTCGTGAGTCGCCAATCCTCCGGTGGGTTACCAATGAAACGCCAAGTCCGGCCGGGTCATACTTTTGGCCGGGTCATACCACGGGGTATATCCCCAATAAAAGTGATTGATTATGAAGGACCTTGTCGGATAAAATCCAAGAAAGGATCCGGTGGTCCTCAAGGGATCTGATGTGAGCATCGGTACTCAACCAGAGGAAGAAAGAATGCAAGGAGATTAGATTATAGAAACAACTGACTGATTCAAAGCTCAAAGAAAAGGAATTATGATTCCCAAATCAAGGGATCAGAAGCAAACGGTCTGATTAAGGATGGATAACATGAGTAATCTTAGGGTACAATCGACGAAAATTTGATTGGTCAAGATCTAGCTCATGTTTAAAATGACCTTTGACCCAAAAGGACGAATTGTAGGATCTGATTGAGGATTGCGAGCATTCGCAACATATTGAATCAACGGACTCAAAATGATAATGACCAGGGATGCCAATAAGTACAAGACTTATGGGATTAACCATAACGCAAGCAAGCAAGAAATTCAAGAGCAATAAGTTGCTCAGGATTTTCGGAAGACCGAATGGTATTTCGAAGACTTTTGTGAAATAAATGAATCAACCGGGGATGAGCGGATACTTGGTAAATGCAAGAAATTATCTGTAGGGGTATTCAGGTGGTAAGAACTGCAAGGCAATAGGCACAAAGAAGTCTCGGAACAATAGAGAGAATAACGGGGTATCTTGTACTAACAAGATCAACGGAGAATGATTGTATGAATGGCAAGTGTATGTGCTAAGGGAATTGCAAAAATGATGGCACATAGTCTCGAGAGAATATCATAGAGTATCTTTGGAATCTTCTGGTGCAGTAGGAGATCATATGTAATAAGGGGCTCTCCGGGTGGATGTGATCACGGGATCCTAATGTTAGAGTTAGTAAATTCATTTCAACCAAATAGAAGAGAGATCAGAGTCCCAGAGTAAAGACGAGGAATAAAAGATCCTAATACCACCCAATGGCGACGTGGGCCCGTAAGACACATCCATGTTAGTAAAAGTTTTGTAGTGACTAGACTCGACTTCAGCCAAGGACTGTGGAAGGGGGATTCCTACAGGCAAGCAACTCTGATACCAACTTGTGACGCCCCCGATTCAATCGTACACTAATCATGCACACAAACGTGTACAATCAAGATCAGGGACTCACAGGAAGATATCACAACACAACTCTAAAAGTAAAATAAGTCATACAAGCATCATATTACAAGCTAGGGGCCTCGAGGGCTCGAATACAAGTGCTCGAACATAAACAAGTCAGCGGAAGCAACACTATCTGAGTACAGACATAAATTAAACAAGTTGCCATAAGATGGCTACCACAAACTGGGATACAGATTGAAAGAGGCACATGCCTCCTGCCTAGGATCCTCCTAAACTACTCCTGGTCGTCGGCGGCCTGAATGTAGTAGTAGGCACCGTCGGTGCAGTAGGGATCGTCATCGACAGTGGCGTCTGGCTCCTGGGCTCCATCATCTGATTGCGACGTCCGGGAAGAATAGGTAAAGAGGGAGCAACGCAACCGTGAGTACTCATGCAAAGTACTCGCAAGCAAGGAGCTACACTACATATGCATGGGTATCTGTGTAAAGAGGCAATATCGGTGGACTGAACTGCAGAATGCCAGAATAGGAGGGGGATAGCTAGTCCTATCAAAGATTACGCTTCTGGCAACCTTCATCTTGCAGCATGTAGAAGATAGTAGATGGTAAGTTCACCAAGTATCATCGCATAGCATAATCCTACCCGGCAATCATCCCCTCGTCGCCCCGTGGGAAAGCGATCATCGGGTTGTCTCTAGAACTTGTCTGGGTGTGTTTTATTAAGTATCCGGTTCTAGTTGTCATAGGTCAAGGTACAACTCCGGTTCGCCTGTTACTGTGGACACGACTATTCGAATAGATCAACTTCCCTGCAGGGGTGCACCACATTTGCCGACACGCTCGATCCCTCTGGCCGGACACACTTTCCTAGGTCATGTCCGGCCACGGGAGATCAGCACGTTGCAGCCCTACCTAGGCCTAACAGACAGGTCAGCACGCCTGTCTAAATCCTAAACGTGCAGGGGTCTAGGCCCATCGCCCATTGCACACCTGCACGTTGCGTGGACGGCCGGAAACAACCTAGCCTCCCTAATACAAGAGCAGGCGTTCCAGTCCAATCCGGCGCGCACCGCTCAGTCGCTGCGTCTAGAAGGTTTTGACTGATACCACGATGCTGGTTGCCCATATCTTGTCCCACATGGCGGTTAGTGCGTATAAGGTCAACGGCCCAACTCAGATCAAATACTAAGATCTCGTTAAGCGTGTTATTTCAAAGTAACCGCGGACGCCGACTAGGGACAGGCCCACCTCTCACCTAGGTGGTCTCATCCTGCCCTGTCGCTCCGCCACAAAGATCCACTCAGAGGGTTGTCAGGAAAGTATGTCCTTTCAGCCCCCAATCAGTGAATCAACCGCGGGTACTCACCGAGCCGACCCGACTTTAGTCACCACATGCATCACATAGTATGTATAAAAGTATATACCCATGATCACCTCCCGAGTGATCACGGCCCGATAGTATAGCAAGGTAGACGGACAATAATGTAGGGCCACAGATGATAAACTAGCAACCTATACTAAGCATTTAGGATTGCAGGTAAGGTATCAAGAACTGTAGCAACAATGACAGACTATGCAACAAAATAGGATTAACCGAACAGTAACATGCTACATTACTCTAATGCTAGTAGTAGAGGGAAGAATAGGGGATATCTGGTGATCAGGGGGGGCTTGCCTGGTTGCTCTAGCATGAAGGAGGGGTCATCAACTCCGTAGCCGACCGGGGGAAGAAACAATAAATATAATGCAATCAAAGCAATACAAAGCGTAACATGGCAATACGCGGTGCTAGGTTGCCCCCAACGCGGTAGTAGGTGATACCGGCGAGGGGGGGGGGGACATCCGAGAAAGTATTTCCCATGTTTCACATTTTTGGACAGATGAACCGAAGGTGAAATGTTGCACGTTTGCCATGCTAGGGACGTGTGGCTGACAAAAGGCCGGGTATTCGGATTCGCCTCGTCGTTCTGAGCAACTTTCATGTATAATTCAATCCGGTCTACGTTTGAATTCCTATGAATTTTTGAAGTTTTCTGAGAATCTCCAAAATTCTGCTAGGTCTGAGAAGACCTCAGTTTTAGCACCACTTAGCCGTTTTCCGGAGGCTATTGCTGTTGATCTGTACATCCTATGATTTTGTGCCTTATATCAATTGTGAGCATTTTTCTGCGATCTACATGTTAGTATCCCTTTATCCATATTAGAGCTCATTAGTTTGATCATCAACAGCTCTAAAGTAGCCATGAAAATAAAGCTGTTTTCATTCTTTCACTTAACAGAACTTAGACTTTTGTCATTTTCATAGCATTTAAACCTCACACCTTTTGAATTTGGTCCAATGAAATGTTTTGAACCTTGTCAAGTGTACTACTGATGTCTACTACACAACCTTCTTCTTGTAGATGTTGTTGGGCCTCCAAGTGCAGAGGTTTGTAGGACACACTACAAAAAAATACACTTCCGTGATGATACGTGTTTGTCACAGTAGGTCGCATTTTTTGTCATGCATGTACATCCATGACAAATTTATGACAGAATCAAGATAGTCATACATGTGCTGTCGTAGAAGTGTTCCATGACATTACCAAAATTATCATCATGGAAGTGTCCACTTCCATGACGATAAATCGCGCGTCACAGAAGTGCTTTCGTCAAGGGTGACCGACACGTGGCATCCACCATAACGGAACGCCGTTAAGCTATCGGGTCGGGTTTTGGATCCGATAACCCGTTAACAGCCCTGACCAGTGGGGATTTTCCACGTGTAAAATCATCATTGGCTAGAGGAAACACGTGTCGGCTCACCGTTGGGACAGATGTCATCCACTCATTGGACAGAAGGCGCCTATGATACGTCGACACGTGGCATGGCCCAACAGAGGCCCATTCCTGTGAAATGGCCGTACCGTTTGACTTTGTCAAAAGGTGGCGGGCCGGCCCATGTAAAGCCTGTTAACGGCCTGTTCGCATATATCCGATTTACAGCCCGCTAACCCAAGGCCCGTTACGCTCTATCCGAATTAGGCCCAGTAGCGTCATCTAGGCCACCCAATATGATTCCAGCCCGTTTTCACTTCTGGCCCATGTATGGCCCATGACGTCTTTCGGCCCATATGAGGCCCTATGGAACTCTTGCCTATTAACGGCCCATGGTGAAACTGGCCCCTAATGAACAGTGTATTCCTTTACACCCATTAACGGCCCATGGTGAAACTGACCCGTAATGAACAGTGTATCACTTTATAACCATTAAGGGCCTGTTATTCCATTGGGCCATTTCCAGCCCATGTTATCTTTCGGCCTTCTCAGAGCCCATTTATTCTTGGGCTCATTTCCAGCATTCTTTTACTTACAGCCCGTTACTGTCATTTTCTGCTTATGGGCCAAATTCAGCCCGTGGTTACCGTCGGCCCATTTGTGGTCCGTTAACACGTTGGGCCGTTTTCATAGAGTCATGAAATACGGCCTATTAACGATGGCCCGTTATTGTCGGTCCATGAATGGACGATTCCAACTCTAGCCCGTTTACGACCATTATGCGGTCTGTTATTGGCCCATGTTTGGCCAATTGATCATACTGCCCGTATAAGGCCCATTGATGATACGGCCCGTAGAAGGCCCATTGTTTCTGCGGCCCGTAGAAGGCCCACTGTTTATACAGCCCGTAGAAGGCCCACTGTTTCTACGGCCCATAGGTCCAGTGTCACTACAGTAAATATTAGCCCATGGTTATTGTGGCCTAGTTTTAAAAAATAGGTTATTGCAGCCACTAGCAAACCGTAGAAAAAGAACTGCATTGACTACAAGCAAACAAATAAACAAGACAACAAGGAAATAAATAAGCAAGCAACTTACACTAGGCTATCACGGCTATTACACATATTACATCCACTGGGCATCAAAGTTCACCACTAGTGCAAATATAGGGAACACTGCAGCATATAAATGCCGCAGCAAAACAAGTCCAGAACCGAAACCACTTCAGAAGAGTTCAAGAAACAATATCCTGGGTACCCATAATGCTGGCAAGATGCTTAGCAAGCTTATTAACTCTCTCTTGTTTGGCGCTTAAGTCCTCCAGCGCTTGCTGTTGCACCAGAAAGTATGCATCTGAATTCTGTAGGGACTTCCTCAGTCCTTCGGCTTCCTGTCGCATAACATCTGATCGATGTCTTTCAACTTGAAGTTGAGACTCAAGAAGCCGAACTGATTCAGGCAACGATTTCGAAGAGCTGGTGCCAGCAGTGGTAGCCAGTAACTCGAACACTACATCAAGACATGACTTTGGGGTTGTCTCAGTGTCCTCAATATAGTTTTTATCAGCTTTCTTGGAGACCAACAGGGATGTCTCACTATCTTGAACCTTATCTGCATTACTTCCTTTACCATTGCATAACAGGGTACTCTTCTCCAATATTTTATCCGCATTCTAAAAGAGAAACAAACAAACACATCTCAGGTTTACAATGTAGTATATGAAACTCATTTTGGTAAACCAGTTCAGCAGTAAGGTGGACAGGATAACAACATGAAACAAACATATATCTATGTAGTATGGTCACTGTATGGTCTATATCATTCTAGTTTATGTTGCCAAATCAATATTGATACAGTTCGAATCATATCTATTTAAGACAAAGCAGCATAGACAGAATATAATTGTGGGAAAGTACACAACAATAACAACACTTGTAATGTGCATGGCATGAGAATATAACTGTTTATTCAATTGAAACTGAAATCAACATAGAGCAAGTTACAACAGCAAACAGCCAAACACGTTGAAGAAACAAGTTTAAAACATACCTGTTGCACCATTGGAGTTTCGATTGCATCCTTCAAATTTGAAATTGGTTGGTATCAGTAAATACAGTGATGCAAGAGCAAAGTAGTATGAACCATAGCTACGGAACCTGACCTGAAACAATTCTTCTTCTTCTTTAAGCATTGACTTCGGGTTCGGAGTGGTGGTCCTCGTGATTTGGGCACTGTAGTTGCCTTACTAACTGCTCCTGTTTGGGTGCTCTGTGGTGGAGACGGTGTTGTGTCAACGGGAACTGGGTGTTTATCTGCTGGGGTTGGGGTTAGAAGGGGTGTAGCTGGTTCTCTGTCCAACTGGGTAGGGGTACAATCTGCATGAGTGTGGGTTATGCGTGGTGGGGCTGATTCTTGGGAAAGTACAACCGTGGTTCTATCTGCATCGACAGGTAGCACGATCTTTTCTGAAGACCGTGTTTTTACACCCACAGATACTGCCATCACTCCCTCCAATTGAAATGGCTGATAAACAAGAAAAGTAATTGAATGTACAAACATTGTAAGATAGACAGGTGGAATGGATAGTAGGGAAGAAAACAGGGCATGCAATAATTCACATTTATGTTGTCTAAGTAAACAGAATAGCAGGACATAATTTCACATATATGATGGCTAATTAAACAGGATAGCATGACACAATTTCACATGTATGATGGCTAACTAAACATGATAGAATGACATACTTCGAAATATGATGACTATGTAAACAGGATGACATGATATAACTATATGATGTGTCTATTAAAGTGGTTGGCATGCCATAAATCACAAACATGCCGTCGATGGAAACATGATGGCATGATATAATTCACGGATAGAATGACATAATTTAAAATATGATGACTATGTAAACAGGATGAGATGATATAACTATATTATGTCTTTAGAAAATGGGTTGGCATGCCATAATTCAGATACATGCTGTCTATGTAAACATCATGGCATGACATAATTCAAATATATGATTTATATACTAAGGAAGTGAGCAGAGGGCAATTGCATATATGATGTGTCAACTAAGGAGATGGCATTCAATATTGTGTATATGATGTAAAAACTAAGCATTGCAATACATCATATGCATTATATGAGTAATATAACCCTGCCAAGTTTGAGCATACACCTCAGGGGGATAATAGGACTGCTCATCTGCCTCTGAATTCTCCTCTGAAGAGCTATCTGTAACCAACAAGATATCTGCTTCAGCAGGTAGCATTGTCTGCTCTGAAGACCTTGTTTTCACTCCAGATTTCTCCATCACCAATTCAAATGGCTGATGCACAGGAAGAGCAGTTGAATATACAAACATTGTCGACAAAAGCAATGAGAAATACAAAAAAAGGACGACATGATATAATTCACATATATGACGCTTGCCTAAACAGCATGGCATTGCATAATTCACATACATAATGCCTTGCAACAAGATAACATTGCATAATTCACATATATAATGTCTTGCAAGAAGATGGCATTGCATAATTCACATATATGGTAATTCGACACTAAACAGGTGGCATTCACACAAAGCATGTCTAAACTAAGCAAATGACATAGCAATGCAAGATACCATACGCACGATATGAGTAACATAACCCTGCCAAGTTAGGGCATGCACCTCAGGGGGGAAATGTGACTGGTCATCTGTCTCTGAATCCTCCTCTGAGGAGCTAACGGTAACCAGCAAGACATGCACTTCGTCAGATAGCATTGTCTGCTCTGAAGACCTTGTTTCCACTCCAGATTTTTCCATGACCGTGCCGAATGGCTGATGCACAGGAAGAGTAATTGAATGTACTAAAATTGTTGACAAATTTAACACATAATAAAAAAATGATGGCATGATATAATTCACATATAAGATGGCTGGCTAACCAGGGTGGCATTGCAAAATTCACATATATGTTGCCTGGCTAGACAAGATGGCATTACATGATTCACATATACGATAAAGAAACTAAACAGATGGCATTGACACAAAGCATGTCTAAACTAAGCAGATGACATCTTTAATGTATACAGTAAGCAATGCAAGGCACCATATGCATGATATTACCAACATCAGCATGCCAAGTTAGAGGGAAGACCTCATGGGGTAAATAGGAGTGCTCTTCTCCTTCTGAATCCCCCTCAGAACAATTATCTTACTCTTGATTACGATCCAAAATGGGTGGAGGGGGGGCTGCCTTTGCGCCCACCATGGAACGGCGTCTGCATGAAATTTTATTGCCACGCAAGGCTCGTCTCTTTTGCTCTACATGATCAGTTCCATTGTGTACAATAACTGGCATGCATAGGAATAAAACATAGTGAGATTATGTAAGGAGTGCATGCACAAATCTAGAGTGATGGTAGCAAACTGTGGATAGACCCAAAACCAATGATAGCAGGCAGATAATAGCTTTAGTTAAAAAATACAGATAATGGCTCTTTTAATGTTTGTTTGCACCCAACATGAAACTCATAGTAGACACCGGAGATTAACCAGATAGTAGACAGATAGTACTGATTGCTGCCCCAATATGTGCCCCACAACCATTTAAGTACTCAAGTTTCAGCATTAGTTCGGACTTGACTCGGAGTCTAATAGGTGAAAACGATGATAATGTAGCATGTCATCATATTAAGCGATGCATAACGTAAGCAGACACGGAAGAGTGCAACCTCTCTTGCAGACCAGTGTAGTCCTCAAGGTCATCTGCTTAGTTGATGATGGTAATGCAGTTGTCGTGGCTGCCGGCGGCGGGGAAGGAGATCTGAGGCGGCAAAAGACAGTCTGGAGAGCGGATCCCTGCTGTGGTGAACCCTTCCGTCGTTGGAGCAGCTGAGCTGGGGTGGAACACAGCGCCGCAGGAGCAGGACAAACCACACAAGGTTTTCTTTGACACATATCTGTAACAGAAGTAATTGAGTAAGGGCTTGTTTGAATTTGAGGATTCTAACAATGCAGGGATATGAAATAGACAGGAATAGGATAGGAATGCACGTGCAAAACAGAGAATTTAAAAACACAGGATTTCTGTCAATCTGGGTGTTTGATTCACAACAATTGGAAGATCACAGGATGCAAAAAAGCATGGTGAGATTAAGTCAAACCACAAGAAAATGTACGGTTATAATGCTATTATGCTACTATCTCTTAGTCTTGTGCTTGATGAATAGGAATATGAAAAGGAGGAGAAGTGGAGATTAGAATTCCTACGGTTTTTCTTCCAAGGAGACACTAAAGGAACAAATCCTATAGTTTTCCTTTGCTCCATTCCTTTGCACCAAATTCATGAAAAGTAGTACCATAGGAAACTTTCCAATTCCTATGTTTTTCATTCACTTTTCCTTTCAAGCACTGGAGATTCTAGTAGGCATGCTTGAGCAAGGAAAATCCTACACTAAAAAAATGTTTTTGTGCTACTTCTATTACTTTGGACCCAGGCCACTGCCATACTAGCTCAACTCCCAGGCCCATCGACAAATGCATAGCTCAAACGCGCAGAGATAAATAATGATGGCGTTCAAGAGAGTCCATCACGGATAGCTAAGTTGCCTGGTACCTCACTGCTTTTCATATTGTAGGATAAAATAATCGTATTTCCCGTTACTATGAGTGCTTAGTGGACAATATATATAACATGTAGAGTAAAAAAGAGATGCAACAAGTGTACAACCTCTTTGGCGAAGCCATGTCGATCTCAGCGTGATTGGGTTGGCCGGTGAGGATGCTCCGGCTGACTTTGCTATCAGAGGAGGGGAAGAAGATCTTAGGCATCTGGAGATGGAGCCCGAGGTACTGCTCCGCTGTGATGGAGGGTTTCGTTGTTGGAGCAGCTCCGGTGAGTTATACGACGCCGAGGCTGAAGCAGGACAAGAGAGACAACGAACAACATTAACCTGAGTGGAATTCTAATAGCATCTCCAATACATGACGTAAAATACATAACCACAAAGTTCTAGATGAAAAATACATCAGCCGCTCATCTCTGAACTTAACTGTCGAAACTGAACTTAACTGTCGAAACTGAACCTAACTGTCGAAACTGAATTTTGCTGTCGAAACTGAACGCACTAGCAAGGTGAGGCTACACGTCGGTCGACTGACTTTTTCATCTCTGGTCAGTCGATTTTGCAACCGTTGGATACGAAATCAAGGGCCTGCGGTTCATCTTCAACCTCCACCCCCCTGAGCCACCAACCACCACCGGCCAAACAACAGCCCCCCTGCCACTCGTGGCGGCGGTGCGCCGCCCCGCCCGCCCCGAAAACACTCCCCACCACCGGTCCGCCACCGCCCCGGCCATCCCTCTAGGCCCCCCTGTGTCGAGCTTTTTCTCCGGCAATCCCCACGCCACCACCCTGCCAACGCCCCGCCACCACCCGCCACCACCGCCCCCATCCTGAACCCTAAGATAGATAGTGGGGTACCTCTCTGGTGAGCCCCCTCCCCTCTACGGCTGGTTCTTCCTTCACCTCGGTGAGCCTACCCCTTGAAAATCGACTGACCCAAAAGTCAATTCAGTCGACTGAAGTGTAGCCAAATCGGAGCAGCATCGCAAGCAAGAGCAAGAGCGAGAGCAGTAGCGCGAGCAAGAGCAATAGCAAGAGCAGACCATGCAGGGGACCGAGAGCAAGAGCAGAGCAGCAGCACGAGCGAGAGCTAAAGAAGCAGCCCTCCTACTGATGTGGACGTCGCCGCCGAGGGAGCGACGCCGTGGAGGAAGTGGCCGGCGACGCTGCCGTGGATGGAGCCGCGCCGTGTCGGCTCGGGACAGAGCGCCAGCAGCACCGTGAGATTGAATCAAGAAGAAAATGCGGCGATTAGTGTACAACCTCTTTGGTGGCGCCGATTAGGACGCAACTTCATATGAGGAAATGGTGATGATGATGCTCTTCTGCTGGTGCAGGTGAAGACGGCGGTGTGGGAATGGAGGTGGCGCGAAAGACAAGGGGAACATCGGGGCAGCTCCTTGGAAGTGGAGGACGGGGTGGCTGAACCGGCGGGACGATGAGATCGACGAGGGATCCTCATCCGGTACGGTGGATGAGGGAAATCGAGGTGTTGCTGTGGACAACGTCGTCGGGGAAGAGGCTCCGGCTGGGTGGCGGACGGAGCAGGGTGTGGGGTTTCGTCGCGGGTTTTCACGGCCTCGGTGTACGAATGGGTGGGCGGATGGGATGGCAGTGGGGAACCATGGCTTAGAGACGTGCTTGTCCGAAATGTGGGGTAAGTTACGAAAGTACCCCCCATCGATTTGAGGCGGTTCTTTCGGTTCAGGGGTACCACAGGCATTTTGCATGTCAGGATTTCACAGGAGGTGGGAGTTTTCGCGCGCGTTGTAATTTCGGAATAGCAAGGCGCGGGTTGAGATGGAGGGATTTGTCGGAGCACAACGAGACAAAGATATATCTTAAATATTTCGGGCTAACAAGGCGCGGGTTGAAGAGGCGGGAGTTTCACAGCACGATAGACAGAGACGCTAGCTTCAATTTTCTGCATAACAAGGCGCGGCTTGAAATTTCGGAAGAACAAGCTTAACGTGTACCCAAAAAAAAGACAATTTGTACCTCAACACACACAACACAAACACAAACAGCATTTAGACTAGAGTGAGGTACACGTGCATTGCATGCATGAGATTTGGCAACCAAATTATGAATAAATACCACATTATAGCATGCAAGCTTTGAGTCATATATGCATGATGTAGATGTTTGTTTAATTCTTATAGTTCATTTCATTCAAAAACATCTAGTTTTTATAAGAAAGCTAATCTATTTTAAGATTCATGGAATTGTGCGTTGTAAGACATAAAGTAAAAACAAATAATGGCAAATCATGTAGAAAAATATTTGGGCAATTCTGATACGGAAGATTCTAGAACAAATAAGAAGTGCTTGTGTTTTGATGTTTGTGCATTACGCTTAAGTTCAACCATGGAGTCTTCTAGATTATACATGTGGTGAAATCTGGTGGAATCTAGATGATATCCAACGGCCAATAGTGCTCAAATTTTCCATCTTTGGACCATCGGATTCACCTCATCCAACGACCATCTTTCAAAGTTAAAGTTACCCGCAC
>NC_041393.1:133721423-133749436 GCF_002162155.2 Triticum dicoccoides | reverse complement strand
ATCTCAAATTCAAATCAGTCTGACCTTGTTCAATGTGTATACATTACAACATGCTCGTTTCCAAACCACACCGCGCAGATCTCCGTTATATTCATGCATGCATGGGTTTCAAACATCAGGATCTCTTATTCAAATATTTGAATTCAACTTTACATTGATTATGACCTCACCTATTCTTTTACACCCACACAGTAGTCTACTCTTTATAATTGTACCACTAACTTTCTCTCGTGCATGCATGCACACACACTACCAGCCGACATTATCTATCGCATGCATGCAATCTTTTTCTTCAGGTCGGTCTCCCATGAAGGCACACACCCACACACATCCCCCTCTCCATCATACCGGGCATTCTTTATCTCTCACGCGTGCATGCGCAACGATCAATGTTCCTCTATGTATGTGTGTATATAGCTAGGTCTTTCATAGTTTTCCACACAAACCGATCAATCGATATATCCAGTGAGGGCTCACCCTCTTTCCCACGTCCACATCGATAAATCTATACCTCTCTATATAGGATTAACATAAATAGCTAATACACCCATATTAATTATATATCCAACGTCCCCCTCTCATCATCCATGCCTTCCGCTTCATCTCTCAAACGCGTGCACAATGGCGAAGACAGGGGGCAGTAAGGGCCCTGCCCCCCGCCCCCTAACATCACTATATATCGAGGCTAATATGAATGTGATCATTAGACAATTGCTGCTAAAAAGGTTTAATTTCATGAATTGACCATCCTCGTAAAGGATTAGAAATGCTTGTCCCCCTAGCTCATTTATTTTTCATGGCTCCGCCACTACGTGCAACAGCGCACGTGTTCGCCCCCTCTCTCTAAATATCGATCTCGCACTTGTGCATTCCTTCGTAGTTTCCCTCCACTCGGCGCCTCGCACCATCTTCTAGCCCCCCACCGGATTTTGCCACATGTACAATCTAGCAGACTCCATGGTTGAACTTAAGCATAATGCACAAACCTCAAAACAACAGTGGTTCTCTTTTGTTCTAGAATCTTCCGTATCATAACTGCCCAAACTTTTTTTCTAGTTGAATTGCCATTATTTGTTTTTACTTTATGCTTTACAACGCACAATTCCATGAATCATAAAATAGATTAAGGGCTTCTTTGATTCAAAGGATTCTCAAAGGAATTTTGGAGGATTCTAATCATTAGGAATTTTTCCTATCTTGGTTGTTTGATTCGTAGGATTGTAAACCATAGGAATTTTTCCATATGATTCATTTGCACTAGATTTCATAGGAAACATCCCATCCACTCTAACCTCTTTGAAAGAATTCTGCGGTTTTTCTATGCACAATCAAACACTCGTACAATCCTGTAGGATTCAAGACGACATTCCACTATAATCCCATGTTTTTCCTATTCACGCGTTCTTAGCTTTTTTATAAAAACTAATTGATTTTGAATGATATGAACTATGAGAATTAAACGAAGGGCTACATCACGCATATATGACTCAGAGCTTACATCCTATAGTGTGGTATTTATTCATATTTTGGTTGCAAAATCTGATGCGTGCAATGCACGTGTACCTTACTAGTACTTCGAGTATGTGCAAAACACGTATATTAGAATACCAATGGCATGCTACACAGTGTCTCTCTTACAGTTCATGAAGCCACGTGGCACATGTGGAGGCGTTGTCGCGACCTCCTTGCGTGGATTGATCATAGTGACGTGCTGCTGGTTCCAGAAGAATGTACTCGTCCTCCCTGAGCCATACTAGCGGTACATGCACGAAGCGAAGATGTGCACGCACGCCACACACGCACTCATTCCCTCGCATGCACACGCGGGTACACGGGCGGACGCAATTTTGTACCAAGATCCACCCCATGTGATAATTTGGTGCGTGTAAAGTCGTTCACTTCATTGATGGTCAATTAATACAGCGCATGCAAATTGAGTGGACGTGAGGGCGTAAGAAAGACATTATTACTCCACGGCGCGCATGCGAGTAGTTAATTCGTGGGTTGCTAGTAGTACTTCCATTGGTCTCCTTTGTATTTTGTGCCAATTTTTGACAGTAACATAATTTTTACGCATTTGAGCAGTGTAGTACTTGAAATTTATGTTCCGCTAAACTCATCGGGAGCCGTTTCGGGCCTCAAAACTAAAACCATCAATTAATCTTTACCTTGTTCCCATCGCATTCGAAAGCCTGCTCACACCTACTAGTACGTACCAAACCTGAATGTGTTCCCACTATGCAGGTATTAGTAGTACTAGTGCTAGTACTTAGGTTATAAAAAGGGGAACTACCTAACCGAAAATTACTCTACCTTTCTGAGGGAGTCCTGGATTAGGGGGTGTCCGGATAGCCGGACTACCATCATCAACCTAACTATCATCGGCCGGACTATCATCATCGACCGGACTCCAAGACTATGAAGATACAAGATTGAAGACTTCGCCCCGTGTCCAGATGGGACTTTCCTTGGCGTGGAAGGAAAGCTTGGCGATACGGATATGTAGATCTCCTACCATTGTAACCGACTCTATGTAACCCTAGCCCTCTCCGGTGTCTATATAAACCGGATGGCTCTAGTCCGTAGGACAACAACAACAACAACAATCATACCATAGGCTAGCTTCTAGGGTTTAGCCTCCTTGATCTCGTGGTAGATCCACTCTTGTAAACATCCACAATATCAATATCAATCAAGCAGGACGTAGGGTTTTACCTCCATCAAGAGGGCCCGAACCTGGGTAAAACATCATGTCCCTTGTCTCCTGTTACCATCCGCCTAGACGCACAGTTCGGGACCCCCTACCCGAGATCCGCCGGTTTTGACACCGACATTGGTGCTTTCATTGAGAGTTCCTCTGTGTCGTCACCGATAGGCTTGATGGCCTCTTCAATCTACAACGATGCAGTCCTGGGTGAGACTTTTCTCCCCGGACAGATCTTCGTATTCGGCGGCTTCGTACTGCGGGCCAACTCACTTGGCCATCTGGAGCAGGTCGAAAGCTATGCCCCTGGCCGTCAGGTCAGGTTTGGAAGCCTAAACTTCACGGCCGATATCCGCGGGGACTTGATCTTCGATGGATCTGAGCCACAGCCGAGCGTGCCGCGCTGTCACAATGGGCACGACCTAACTCTGCCGCCGGACAACACCTTGGAGGCCGCACACGAATCCGCTCCGACCCATAGTCCGGAGCCGATCGCTTAGATCGAGGACGGATGGCTAGACACCGCCTCGGGAGCTTCAACTTCTACGGCGATGGAGCTGAACACTTACCTTGTCCCGCACAAAGCTCATGACTCCGAGGTGCCGGACTCTCTGCCGGACTCCGAACCTCCTGCGCCCCTGCCAGTCGAATCCGATTGGGCGCCGATCATGGAATTCACCGCTGCGGACATCTTTCAGCACTCACCCTTCGGCGATATCTTAAATTCGCTGAAGCATCTCTCGCTATCCGGAGAGCCCTGGCCGAACTACGGCCAGGATGGTTGGGATGCGGACGACGAAGAAATTCAGGGCCCACCCACCACCCACTTCGTAGCCACCGTCGACGATCTAACCGACATACTCGACTACGACTCCGAAGACATCGACGGTATGGACGACGATGCCGGAGACTATCAAGAACCAGTGCCTACAGGACATTGGAAGACCACCTCGTCATACGACATATACATGGTGGACACCCCAAAAGATGGGGACGGCGAAGAAGCAGCGGAGGACGATTTCTTAAAGAAACAGCCCAAGCACCAACGTCAGCGGCGCCGCTCTAAATCCCGCCACAGCAAGAATGGAGATTCCGGCACAGGAGATAATAGCACCCCGGAAAGTGCCGAAGACAACCCCCTCCAGCACGATCCAGCGCAGGAGGAGGCAGAAGCAAGCCCTCATGAGAGGGCGGCAGATGAAGAGGTCGAGGATGATAATTACTTTCCTCCCTCCGGAGACGAGGCAAGCCTCGACGACGACGAATTCGTCGTGCCTGAGGATCCCGTCGAACAAAAGCGTTTCAGACGCAGGCTAATGGCCACGGCAAACAGCCTAAAGAAAAAGCAGCAACAGCTTCAAGCTGATCAAGACCTGCTGGCCGACAGATGGACCGAGGTCCTAGCGGCCGAAGAGTATGAACTCGAACGCCCCTCCAAAAGTTACCCAAAACGCAAGTTGCTCCCCCGACTAGAGGAGGAAGCACACAAACCTACATCACCAGCGCACAATACGGCAGACCGACCACCTCGTGGCCGCGACAGAGAGGCATGCAAGCCCTCCACCAAAACCGTACCCCGGCATCGCTCAAAAAGCATGAAGCCACGGGGGAACGCGCCGGACTTGCGAGATATATTGGAGGACAAGGCAAGACAATCCAGATCTATCTATGGATCACGTGGGCGCCCCAAGACCCACGACGAATACCGTCGCGCCGGATACAACTGCTCCGGCCGGGCCGAACATAGCAGACAACGCTCTCTCGAGCTACGTCACGATATTGCTCAATACAGAGGCGCCGCACACCCGCTATGCTTCACTGACGAAGTAATGGATCATCAAATCCCTGAAGGGTTTAAACCCGTTAATATCGAATCCGATGATGGCACAACAGACCCCGCGGTTTGGATTGAGGATTATCTCCTCCATATACATATGGCCCGTGGCGACGATCTTCACGCCATCAAATATCTCCCGCTCAAGCTTAAAGGACCAGCTCGGCATTGGCTTAACAGCCTGCCCGCAGAGTCAATTGGATGCTGGGAAGACCTGGAAGCCGCATTCCTCGACAACTTCCAGGGCACGTATGTGCGACCACCGGACGCAGATGACCTAAGCCACATAATCCAGCAGCCAGACGAATCGGCCAGGCAATTCTGGACACGGTTCCTAACAAAGAAAAATCAAATCGTCGACTGTCCGGATGCATAGGCCCTCACTGCCTTCAAACATAACATCCGCGACGAGTGGCTGGCCCGGCACCTAGGACAGGAGAAGCCGAAATCCATGGCAGTCCTCACATCACTCATGACCCGCTTCTGTGCGGGAGAGGATAGCTGGCTAGCTCGCAGCAACAACCTCAGCAAAAACGCTGGCAGTCCGGATACCAAGGACCGCAATGGCAGGTTGCGTCGAAACAAAAACAAACGCCGCATTAACGACGACAGCAATGAGGATACGGCAGTCAACGCCGGATTCCGAGGCTCCAAGCCCGGTCAACGGAAGAAGCCATTCAAAAGAACCACTCCGGGCCCGTCCCATTTGGACCGAATACTCGACCGCTCCTGTCAAATACATGGAACCCCCGAAAAGCCAGCTAACCACACCAACAGAGATTGTTGGGTATTCAAGCAGGCAGGCAAATTAATCGCCGAAAACAGTGACAAGGGGCTACACAGCGATGACGAGGAAGAGACCCGGCCGCCGAACAACAGAGGACAAAAGGGATTCCCCCCTCAAGTTCGGACGGTAAACATGATATACGCAACGCATATTCCCAAGAGGGAGCGGAAGCGTGCACTAAGGGACGTATACGCGATGGAGCTAGTCGCCCCAAAATTCAACCCATGGTCCTCTTGCCCGATCACTTTCGATCGAAGAGACCATCCGACCAGTATCCGCCATGGCGGATTCGCCGCATTGGTTTTAGACCCAATCGTCGATGGATTTCACCTCACGAGAGTCCTGATGGACGGCGACAGTAGCCTGAACCTGCATTATCAGGATACAGTGCGCAAGATGGGCATAGACCCTTCAAGGATTAAACCTACAAAGACAACCTTTAAAGGCGTCATACCAGGTGTCGAGGCCAGTTGTACAGGCTCAGTTACACTGGAAGTGGTCTTCGGATCCCCGGATAATTTCCGAAGCGAGGAGTTAATCTTCGACATAGTCCCGTTCCGCAGTGGCTATCACGCTCTGCTCGGACGAACCGCGTTCGCAAAATTCAACATGGTGCCGCATTATGCATACCTTAAGCTCAAGATGACAGGCCCTCGTGGAGTCATCACGGTCAATGGAAACACGGAACGCTCCCTCCGAACGGAGGAACATACAGCGGCTCTCGCGGCAGAAGTACAGAGCAGCCTTTTAAGGCAATTTTCGAGTCCGGCCGTTAAACGACCAGACAAGGCCAAACGCGCCCGGAGCAACATCAACCAAGACCACCTGGCACATTCCGAGCACGCGTAGCAATGCAGCCTCAACCCCAGCCCTTGCTCAATTGTAAGACAAACTCTCCGCGTACATAATTACGCCCTAGAGATACCATGGGCATAGGGGGAGAGGCACAACCACAACAGACCCAGAGTGCGGTTCGACCACACCAGGGGCTCCCATGTGTGTCGCTCTTTTTATCTTTTATTTTTCTCTTTTTTTATACAGAACTCCGTCCGGCGGCGAACCTGCCGAACTGATGATGCAACAGCCAGGGAGGGACAAAGGCCGCGACAAACACTCAGGTGGTCTCCACTACGAGCATTAAATTTGTTAAATACACCATTCTGCGGCCTACCCCTAGAGGGAGACGCCTTTAATTCGTCCAATCCCTTGCTTTCCGCACTATTTGTATCATTTCGTACTCATAACAGATCTTCTCGAATAAAATGAAGCACCTTTTGCCCATAATTACATTACATTATATATATGTTCATTTACGACATGTTGCATCCGTACATTTTGGTACGGCCAAATACACCAGGGGCTTATGTTCCCCGCATTATGGTGTGATAAAGTCCGCACACTTTCACAAGTGCGGCACCCCGAACTTATAGCATTATATGAATCGGCTCCGAATCATGTCTTGGGTGAATAGTTGGGTTTGCCCGGCTCCCATGTTTGGCACCTTACGTTTCCGTTCTATCGGCTAAGGTAGCACTGGGAGAACCACTGCGATTGCGCCCCGGTTGAGCCGGGTTAACGCCTCAGTGGAGAAAGCTAAAACTGACTGTCATGATAAGGCGAGAGACTAGTCGCTGTTCGAGAGGTCCTTTCGGGTCCTTAAAGACCTACGCTGCTTCGAGCGAAGTTCCGGATAATGTCCGACGAAGGCGTGGATAGCGCCCCTAATTCGGTCTTCCGAATACTAGGGGCTTTGCCGAAATTTAAAATTATAGAATTCTATGGCTAAGTGAGAGTGTTCAAGCACTATAAGTCCGGTTGCCTTGTTCGTTGTGTTGAGCGCCTCCCTAGATGGACCCAAAAATGGGAACAAGAGTGCTCAAGTTTATCCCAAACACCCCAGCACTCGTGGCATGGGGGCTGAAGCCGACGACTTGCCATCTCTCAGATTTAATAAACGGCCGCACAGAAGGTAATATTTTAAATTAACAAGCGTTGCTTAGCGCATATGAACAAAGTTTTCAGCGCACAGGATAACACATTGCGAATTTACTCAATAATTACATCCCTGGGGAACTCAACCGCAATCTTGCGGGCACCCTTCAGGACAGTCTTATAGTACATTTCGGGTGTACGATATTCCTTGCCCACTGGCGGCGCGCCAGTGATTAGCTTCTCCGCATCTAGCTTGCCCCAATGCACCTTTGCGCGGGCAAGGGCCCGACAAGCACCTTCAATACAGGCGGAGCGCTTGATAACCTCCACCCAGGGGCAAGCATCCACCAACCGTCGCACGAGGCCAAAGTAGCTCCCAGGCATGGCCTCTCCAGGCCACAGCCGGACTATGAGGCCCTTCATGGCCTGCTCGGCCGCCTTGTGGAGCTCAACCAGCTGCTTCAGCTGGTCGCTAGGGGGCACCGGATGGCTGGCCTCAGCATACTGAGACCAGAAGACCTTCTCCGTTGAGCTCCCCTCCTCAGCTCGATAGAATGCGCCGGCATCAGATACACTGCGAGGCAGATCTGCAAATGCCCCTGGAGAGCTCCAAATACGGGTAAGTAACACGTAATTTACATTCACATGCTTGCTTTGCATGAAAAATGCCTTACCCGCCGCTATCTTCCTCACCAACTCAATCTCTTGAAGGGACTTATGGGCATCGGCCTTGGCAGTCTTGGCACTTTCGAGAGCCGAGGAAAACTCGGACTCTCGAGTCTTTGAGTCACGCTCCAAACTCTCATACTTTTCCATGAGAACCTGGAGCTCTTGCTGAACCACCGCCACCCGCGCCTCCTGCTATTCTCGCTCTGCTCGTTCCGCGGCCGCATTGCGTTCGGCCGCAGACACGGCCTCCTTCAGGGTCGCCACCTCATTCGTGGCCCCTGCAGTACCCATGTTATCCTTGTTATTTTTTGTTGCAACCTAAATCCTTTTCTGTAAGGTACAAATTCAAAGTGGTGTTACTCACCTTCTTTGTCCTGGAGCTGCTTCTTGGCGCGGCGAGCTCTTGCTCGGACCGCTCGAGCTCCTGCTTCAAACCACCGACCTCCACAGTTAGTGCGGCAGAGGTCAGCAGCGCAGCCTGCAACCCATATTGACATAATTTTTTAGCAACCCTGTGTATTTCTTTTTTTTCCAGATCCTCAGTCCGGCTTTTCTTTCCGAACACCGAACCGAGCATCAGGGGCTACTGTCTATGCGGTATTACATTGCATATTTTTAACTTCTTACCTCAAAGCCTGATAGAAGGCTACTGCAGGCTTCGGTCAGCCCGCTCTTGGCGAGCTGTACCTTCTGAATCACCGCACTCATAATAGTGCGGTGTTCTTCCTCGATGGAAGCGCTCTGGAGCGCCTCCAACAAATTATCCGGCGCCTTCGGTTGGACGGAAGCCGCCGGCGTCACGGTCTTACCCTTCGTGCGAAGGGGCCGCCGGCCGGACTCCGGAACCACTGCGGGTTCTGATATGGAGTCCGGCGCAAAGTCCGGGAGGCCGCCTCGTGGCGCCTCCGGAGCCTCCCCCTGATGGGCCCCTTCTTGGGATCCCACCTCGGCGTCCTCGGTATCGCGAGGGGTGGAGGCGGTCGGGATGGAGTCTACCTCCGACGGAGCCAACAACCCGCTCGATGAAGCGGGGAGATCATCATTGGCCAGACTACAGGCAGCATGCGGCATCAGAATGACACTATGTGACGCAGAAAAAGAAATTATAAACTCATTCAGGAATCCGGATACTTACGATCTCGCCGGAGGCCTGGCCCTTGAAGGCCATTCTTCCTCGCCAACGTTGATGTTGGCGGAGCTGTCCGGGGGAATAGTCCTTCCCCTCTTGGACCCTTCGGCCTCCCCTGTTGGGGAAGCCCTCCTTTTCCTCTCTCCCCCCTCTGGGAGAGAGTCCTCTTTCTCCTCCTCGTTTTCGGGGGAGGAGTCCACCCCGGAGTCGTCGGACACCTGAAAACGAGAACTCTTTCGAGCACCCGTGGCCTCCTTCTTGGCCTTCTTCTCCGGCACCACGTGCGGTGCCGGAACCAGCAGCCTCGCTAGACGGGCATCTACTGGGTTTTCTGGCATAGGAGCCGGGCAGATAATCTGCTCCGCCTTCCTCATCCAGTCATGTCAAAGGAAAAAGGGAAATTAAAACCCGCATAGAGTCAAACTATGAAAAGCAAGTGTCCCGTAAAGGGGTAGAATCACTTACCTCGTAGGCTTGGCGCTGCGAGTGAAATCCGCGATCTTCAGTCGCGGATGCGGGGGCTTCGGCGCCCTTAAACAGCACCCTCCAGGCGCCTTCGTACGTTGTGTCGAAGAGCCCGCTCAGCGCCTGGTGCTGTTTCGGATTGAACTCCCACAGATTGAATGCCCGCTCTTGGCATGGGAGAATCCGGCGGACGAGCATGACTTGGACCATGTTAACCAGCCTGAGCTTCTTCACCAGCTTCTGGATACAGGCTTGGAGTCCCGTCACCTCCTCCAAACTACCCCATGGCAAGCCCTTCTCTTTCCAGGAGGTGAGTTGCATGGGGATACCAGATCTGAACTCGGGGGCCGCCGCCCACTTAGGGTCGCGCGGCTCGTTGATATAGAACCACCCCGATTGCCACCCCTTGACGGATTCCACGAAGGCCCCTTCGAACCAAAGGACGTTGGGCATCTTTCCCAACATGGCGCCTCCGCACTCCGCTTGAGTGCCCTTCACTACCTTCGGCTTGACATTGAAGGTCTTGAGCCACAAGCCGAAGTGGGGCTGGATACAGAGGAAGGCCTCGCACACGACGATAAACGGCGAGATGTTGAAGATGAAGTTTGGCGCCAGATCATGGAAATCCAGGCCGTAATAGAACATGAGCCCCCGGACAAAGGGGTGAAGTGGAAAGCCCAGTCCGCGGAGGAAGTGGGGAAGAAAAACGACCCTCTCATGGGGCCTGGGGGTGGGGATGAGCTGCCCCTCGTCGGGCAGCCGGTGCGCGATGTCGCCAGACAGGTATCTGGCGCCGCGCAGTCTTTCGATGTGCTCCTCCGTAACGGAGGAGGTCATCCACTTGCCTCCCGCTCCAGACATGACTGGGGAAGGTTGAGACGGGATGTGCGGGCTTGGGCGCTGGAGCTCGAGTGCGCGGAGATGGATAAGCAAAGGAGGAAGAAGGCGTAGGTGAAAAGGTGAATCCTTATCCCTTATATGGGCGGGCGAAGTCTACGCGTCCCCCACCAGCCTGGTAAAACTCGCTTATCCCCCAAGCGTCACCATCAATGGCGCGGTTGGGTTACCCACGTCCGTATTGATGAGAATCCCGGATTAAGGGGGAACATGATCTCTGCTTCGACAAGACGTGCCAAGGAAACCGCTTCACTAAATGTGCTGAGGTGGTAGAGTAAAAAACGATTCAAGTAATGGCTTGGTAGTGGCGTGACGTCATGCCGCAAAAAACGTCAGCAGATTGAACTTGTGTATATATTATTCTCTCTACGGTGGAATGTGGAATTTATTTTGCAGAGCCGGACACTATCCTGGTGTTCACAATCTTCTATCATTCGGAGGAGGAACCCGCCTTGCAATGCCAAGCAATACACGCGCCGGACTTATCGTCATTGAAGCCTGGTTCAGGGGCTACTAAGGGAGTCCTGGATTAGGGGGTGTTCGGATAGCCGGACTACCATCATCAGCCGAACTATCATCGGCCGGACTATCATCATCGACCGGACTCCAAGACTATGAAGATACAAGATTGAAGACTTCGCCCCGTGTCCGGATGGGACTTTCTTTGGCGTGGAAGGCAAGCTTGGCGATACGGATATGTAGATCTCCTACCATTGTAACCGACTCTATGTAACCCTAGCCCTCTCCGGTGTCTATATAAACCGGATGGCTCTAGTCCGTAGGACAACAACAACAACAACAATCATACCATAGGCTAGCTTCTAGGGTTTAGCCTCCTTGATCTCGTGGTAGATCCACTCTTGTAAACATCCACAATATCAATATCAATCAAGCAGGACGTAGGGTTTTACCTCCATCAAGAGGGCCCGAACCTGGGTAAAACATCGTGTCCCTTGTCTCCTGTTACCATCCGCCTAGACGCACAGTTCGGGACCCCCTACCCGAGATCCGCCGGTTTTGACACCGACACTTTCCTCCTCATAAGTGCTTCTTCTTCGTCCGTCGTTGCCATGGCCGGTGAGCAGAGCTCTAGGTTGAGAACTACTCATAACAAGGGAGCGGCAACCAAGGCTGTGGAAAAAAAGAGAGGGCTCGCCGCCACGCAGAGACCTCGAAAGATCTCTCATGGGGAGGCGATGGCTCCCAGGAGCGCCCTAGCCGCGGAGGCGAACATGCCAAGCCGGCAGAGCTGGAATCGTTATCCCTCGACGGCATGCCCGATCATCTCAATAAGCACCTCAATAAGCAGAAGGAGTTCATCCAAGGCTTGACGGAGTTGCTGAAGGAGAGCCTCGATGACATGCTGGCTGAGCTCAATCAGCAGGGGGAGTTGACCGCCAGCTTGGTGATGCTGCTGAAGAAGAGCATTGCCTCGGAGAAGAAGGCGACCGGCGAAATCCTGCGACCTCAGGAGGACAAGGCGAAGCTCTGCCACGAGATCGACCTGTTGAAGGAGAAGAATGCCGGCTGGAAGAAGCTGCATGAGAATAGTAGTTCCTCGATGAAGATGCTGCAGGCCCTCGTCATGGAACAGAAGGAGGAGTTGGCGAAGCTCCGCATCGAGCACCCGGCTGCTGTCAAGGTACGTAATGCGGTCGTGGAACAGATGATGAAGGCTCGCGTCGAGAAATCCTGCATCATGGACAGAATGAAGAAGATGGCGGAGGAGACGCGCAAGGAGATGGAGGTCGTGGAGGCGATGAAGAAGCAGTTACGACTCCGTGGTGAATTAGATCATTTGGGGTGATAATCTTCCTTCTTCTTTTGCTGCTGTGTTTCATCTTTTGCTTCAGGTGTTTCGCCGCACATGTCACGTTCTCTGCGAGGCATGAATAGAACAATGTTTTATGTTTTTGAGGGAATGAATAGAACAATGCTAACAATGAGATGACTAGCAAATTAGATCATTTTTTGTCGCCATATGGCACCGGGCTGCCGTGTTTCGTGCTCCTCCGTCGCAGTACTATTCTAGTGGAAAACTTGAGTATACCGCACGGTTCTTTGCTCCTCCTCGATCAGGTCGTCGGCGCATTTATATGAGCAGTCAAATCAGAAGGCCCCGCCTTCCAGCAGTAATGAGCCGTCAAATCACAAAGGACCTCGCCTCTCGTGAAACCGACAAAGCTAGACTGCCCGCCCTCTAGCCTTTTAAAAAATGTGTACTTTTGTACAACAATAGTATCGATGGATTGCGCCATGGAGAAAAACGTGAAATAAAAAAAAGGTGGTACATATAGAGAGCGCTCGTCGCCAAATTATGCATATAGTACTATTAAAAAGGCTAGTCATAATAATGGTGTCCAGCACAACCCACCCCTCAAATAAAACTAAGCACCTTGGAATTCTTTGACAAAAGTAAGCACCCTGAAATTCTTTGACAGCTAAACTGCTGGCTATATGATGTTGGCCATACATATTGTAGTGTATATAATGTGAATAAATGAGTGGTGGTACTATACCAACTAAAAGATGAAATGTAAGAAATACTAGTATGTACTTACTGAAGAGTTAAAGTAACAAGAAGAAACATAACATAGTTTTGCTGGGGGCTCGGCACAACACACCCCTCAAATTAAATTAAGCACACCTGAAATTAAACTTTGCAACTATTCCGGTAGACACTGCATTAGAACCACCATGAGCAACGACACTGCCACCTTACTCGGAGTCCTCGTCCACGTCCTCGACTTCGTCCTTGTCCCTCTTCCTCTTGGCCGATACTTCTTTGCTTGAACCGCCAACTTGGGTGTTGCTCTTCATCCAACCCTTGTAGATATTGAAACAAAGGTAGCCATCCATTGCAGCGAACTGGATGTGGTCTATATCTAGTACATTCCACTGCCATGCATGACGATGAAACGTGTATGGAGGTTTCTCCAGTTTACCATACGAAGGATGAACCATGGCTCCTGCCAGGGTCAACATTGAAGGCTGACCAGAGGACACCAGCCGATTCTTTTGGAGGTCGAAGGTGTTGCCTACAACGAGGCCTATACGACCCAGGACTTCTTTGTCGTTACCAAAGTCTAATGTAACGAATTTGACTAGGTTGCTCTCGAGGAAGTCCTTAAAATCCTAGAACTGAATGTCGGCATGGCATATGTGGTAGACCAAGCATAAGTCATGCACGCAAACCTGTATCACAGCGGGCTTCTTCCTCTCTTCGTCCTTTAGATCCTTCTCTCATCCCACGATTGTGGTGTACTCAACATCTAGCCCAGCGACCCACTCATCATCTGAGTCTTTGAACATGCGTCTGAAGCGAGAAATGCATCCTTTCACCGTCGCGGAAGAATGGGTGTAGATGACATCGAACTCATCGCCGGTGATGGTTCTAACCTTGTACTCACCGCTGATCGGGGAGATTTGGGACGCCATGTATTTGGGAGGAGGGTTAGGATTAGTGGAACTGCCGTAATATGAATGGACGGGACGACTAGGAGCGAACCGTCGTAGTATTAAAGGACGTGCGGGGACGAGTAGGAGCGAACTGCCAGCGTGCGAACGGCAGGGTAGTGGCTTTCCATTCTCCCATGATACGGGCTTCCGAGAGCCCTTGGATCGGAGATCGAATGGTTGCATGGCGTGATTCTAGACCTATGGGTGAATATCCTATCCTGGAGGGTTATTCTGCAAATTTTTAGCAACTTAGAATGCGACCGTTTGATCTCAGATCCAAGGGCTGCCAGCAGCCCGTATCATGGCCGCGCCTACCATGACTGTCGCGTCGCTCGCGCGGTCGCGCCCTTGGAGATTTAACACGGTGCGTTAGGCTATCTGATGTTGGCATGTCATACATAGTCATCACTTAGTCACTCATACTACAACAGGGTTAGCTATAAGGTTAGTCATCACTTAGGAGAAAATTTTACTACTCCCTCCATTTACTCCTCGTCCCTACTACATACGTACTTTGGTTAGTACTCCCTCCATTTACTTATACAAGGCCACTATAAAAAAATACATTTTGCATCTATACAAGGCCACAAATAGTAATCGAGCCTTTCCAGTTTATGGCTCAATTTCAAAATCTCTCCAACCAAGGTAGACGGTGAGTGGTCGAATTAATTTTGTAGTTTGCACAGTATGCTCGTTTTTCTCAAGAAGTTATGTTTACCGAGGCATTAATTAGAACGAATGCATGAATGACCACTAAATTTCCATGAACTTGTACATGCATTGGTTAGTTTCCTCTTGACACTGCTTGCGTCGGGTGATGTAACGTACCTCGAAATCCAACATGTAATGGTACTACTACTAGTATAGTAGAATTGAGACTTATCAAACGGAAAAACGGATGTTTTTTAGATGAGCCCTATAAACCCTAGTGGGTACGTACTCCGTAAAAACAGACTTTTCCAAAACTAAGTCGCTCCCTTTCATGAATTCTGTAGTATACTCCTCCATCGACGTTCCCTTTCATGAATTCTGTACTTCCTGTTGCCGACATGTGGGACATATAGCAACTGGGTCGACGTGTCAAGCACCAAATAACAGTGCAGAACAGCAGGGGGCGCACCCCACTCGTACCGGCCCAGTAGTAGTAATGAGCAATGAGACGTCAAATCACAATGCTGCACCTTCCCAGACGAACGAAGCAACCATTATTTCACACATCGGTTCGACATCATCTCAAACCACGTACTAGTATTGCTTCTGCCTCAAGAGGGACACACACATCGCCTTGGTACATCATGACACATGGGACCGCATGACAGGCCATGCTCCCCCGTTGATCGCTCGATAAAATCACCTCATTTTTACTATACTTCCTCCGGGTCGGTTTACTACATGGCATGCACGTCGTTCTAGGTTGAGAATTTAACTGGCTATATATATGTGATGAACAGTATGCTAGCCTTTTAAAAAATGTATACTTTTGTACAGTAGTACTATCGATGGGTTGCGCCATGGAGCAAAAATTGAAATTTAAAAAAAGGTGGTACATATAGAGAGCGCTCGTCGCCAAATATGCATATAGTACTATTAAAAAAGCTAGTACGTGCTTAATTGGGGTGCTAAATTCTGTTAAAGAAATACTAGTACTAGTATGTACATACTGAAGAGTTAAAGTAATGAGAAGAAACATAACATAGTTCTGCTGGGGGCTCAGCACAACACACCCCTCAAATTAAACTAAGCACACCTGAAATTAAACTATGTAACTAAACCGGTAGACACTGCATTAGAAGTTTAGAACCGCCATGAGCAACGACATTGCCACCTTACTTGGAGTCCTCGTCCACGTCCTTGACTTCGTCCTTGTCCCTCTTCCTCTTGGCCGACACTTCTTTGCTTGAACCGCCAACTTGGCAGTTGCTCTTCATCCAACCCTTGTAGATATTGAAACAAAGGTAGCCATCCATTGCAGTGTAGTGGATGTGGTCTATATCTAGTACATTCCACTGCCATGCATGACGATGAAACATGTAATGAGGTTTCTCTAGTTTACGATACGAAGGATGAACCATGGCTCCTGCCAGGGTCAGCATTGAGGGCTGACGAGAGGGCACCAGCCGATTCTTCTGGAGGTCGAAGGGGTTGCCTACAACGAGGCCTATCCGACACAGGACTTCTTTGTCGTTCTTAAAGTCTATAGTAACGAATTTGACTGTTTTGTCCTCGAGGAAGTTCTTAAAATCCTGGCACTCAACGTCGGCATGGCATATGTGCTAGACCAAGCAAACATTATGTACGCAAACCTGGATCACGACGGGCTTCTTCCTCTCTTCGTCCTTTAGATCCTTCTATCGTCCCACGACTATGTTGTACTCAACATCTAGCCCAGCGACCCACTCATCATGTGAGTTTTCGAACATGTGTCTGAAGCGAGAAAGGCATCCTTTCACCGTTGCAGAAGTACGGGTGTAGATGACGTCGAACTCATTGCCGGTGATGGTTCTAACCTTGTACTCACCACCGATCGGGGAGATTTGGGACGCCATGCTATGGATTTGGGAGGAGGGTTAGGATTAGTGGTACTGCCGTAATGTGAATGGACGGGGCGACTAGGAGCGAACCGCCGTAGTATTAAAGGACGTGCGGGGACGAGCAGGAGCGGACTGCCAGCGTGCGAACGGCAGGGTAGTGGCTTTCCATTCTCCCATGATACGGGCTTCTGAGAGCCCTTGGATCTGAGATCGAACGGTTGCATGGCGTGATTCTAGACCTATGGGTGAATATCCTATCCTGGAGGTTTATTCTGCAAATTTTCAGCAACTTAGCATGTGACCGTTTGATCTCAGATCCAAGGACTGCCAGTAGCCCGTATCATGGTCGCGCCTACCACGATCGTCGCGTCGCTCGCGTGGTCGCGCCCTTGGAGATTTAACACGGTGTGTTAGGCTATCTGATGTTGGCATGTCATACATAGTCATCACTTAGTCACTCATACTACAACAAGGTTGGCTATAAGTGTATTTTTTTACTCCTCTCTATCTCTTTCTTCGTACTCCCTCCGTCCCATAATATAAGAATGTTTTTGACACTAGCTAGTGTAGTGTCAAAAACGTTCTTATATAATGGGACACATGGAGTACTAGTATTTATTGCATTTGCCAAGGAGTGACTTCTTCCAATGAAATGGTGTTGCTAAGTCTGCTTCATTTAATTAGCTATAGACTCAAAATTTTCTTTTCACCTAGGTACACGCGCTTAGCACCGTTTCTTCCTTGGGTCACCAAACTAGTCTCTCTCTTCTTGATTAACTTGCCACATCAGACTTTATGCCTATGTGGCAAGCTTAAGCACCTGTAGGAGCAAGTAAGTACAATAGTGTGCTTTACATGGCATTTTTGCATATGTGGAGGAAAGAGAGGCAAGGAAAAAGTGGAGAAGTGGGCTCTCATGCAAGAGCCAACCTCTACTACATGGTGGAGCATTGGGAGAGGCACCTGTATGGAGGTGGTCAGGAATCGGGAGACTCACGCCGGTCGTAAGCGCCGTAGTTAAAATGATAATGGCAAGTCAAATCACGGGGCCCCACCTGTCTAGCAGTAACTCGCTGTCAAATCACACAGCCCTACGTTTGCAGCAGCCTACTCCCTCGTCTTCTCGCATCTCTGTCGAACCGACTAGGCGGAACTGTCCCGCCGCCTACCGGGCAGGAAAAGCCCCGCCCTCGAATTTTAAATAGTATACAAATACTAATTTTGTATCCATGGATTGCGCCAGCACCATGGAGCAAAGCTTCTAGAAAACGGCGGTACACATGTACGTAGTATACAGCACGCCCGTTGCATTCGCGTCGCACCCCAGACGGTCGGTCGGTCTGGCACGCTGCTCTCCGAATGGAACGCGCGTCATATTGTGTTCGCACACACATGTGGGACGACAATAGAGAACCGACCATAGGCACACTCCCCGGCCCCGCAAGTCGGGTGACTTAATAGAAGAGGGAGACGAGCGATAGTACTAGAGAAGTGTTGTACTACGTTGGTGCCTGGACGATCCATGCAAGACATGGAAGATCAATTCATCCATGCATGTGACCAGACTCTAGCAGACACGCCTGGATTAGCCATCGTCTACATATCGTGCAGGCTGTGTTGTACATGGCTATAGTTGTGGTGAGAAATCTAAAAAAAGGTTTCTTGTCATCTCGCAAAATTATGTGTCATGTGCTTCGAATCACTACAAGGGTTAAACAACGACAACTGAGTTGGGCTAGTCATTGGGGGCACATGCACAAACAGTGACTACTCGGCTGCCATCTAGGTCAAGCCGGCTATGTTAATTAGGACATCTATCGATGGACCCCTTTCTACGAGTTTATCTTTAATTTGAGCTTTGTTCCTCGTCTAGTTTGTCCGTCGGGATTCATGTTGTCTCCTTTGGGCAGTGAGGTTATGATTTCTTGTCATGTGGCATTTTTTCGTGTTATATGTTATAATCCGGCGCTTCAGATCAAAATGACGACAACTGCGCCTCCGGGCCATGTGCGTGAAAACTTCTCGACAGTCATTGACGAGGTCAAGCCGGCTCCGGTAGACAAAAGAAAACTAAGTACTACTCCACTATATAGGCACGAGCCTCCGCGCTTGCTTGTTAGTGTTGCTCTCTTCACACTGTCTCGGCCTCTCCAGATCTAAACACGACAGCGGTGGCCACTCTCTCTCTCTCTCTCTCTCTGCTCACCGCTGGTCACATATCCAGCCGGATCCTCTCCGCCGGGGAAGGTGAGAAGGTGCAACGTTCACGTGGTCGTCCTCGGCGACGACTCTTACCCACTGCTGGGCGCGTCCCAATCAGCCTGCCTTGCCGTTCTCTCCCAAGCACCGTTGGCGAGGGAGGGCCTCCGACCCCTTCTTCCTCGCTGCCGTAGTGTGGGCATATCCGGCTTCCCGTCGCCCACCTAGTGACATCCCGGCGACCATCAGTATAACTTCCTTCGAAACCGGCCTTGCTCTACTTCCTGAGCTCCTGACGTCGGTGCATTTGTAACTTTTACTATTTCTCAGGCCCCCTCGTAGATAGGATCGACCGGCTGTTTGAAACCACCTATTTTTTAGGTTTAAGAGGTAAAACTAGTTCATGCACTCGAATCTAGTACTAATTGGTTCAAACAAGGAAGAAAGGGGGTGGGGGTGGGGAGGATTTGTTACCTGAATCTAGGACTTGGTCGAAAGAGGAAATAATGGGGGCGAAAAGTAGCAGAGATTGGCTATCCAACTGGTCTCTAGGTCTAATAGGGAAATAAAGGGAAACGCAGTACAAACTCAATATAAACCCGATCTATTGGTTGAAAAAGGAAAGAAAGAGGGGACTGGGGGACAAGTCAACAGAGTAAGTCCAGCACTAGATTTGCTAGCCTCACACAGTATAAGGTGGCTATACCAAACAAAAATGGGACCAACCCAGATATCCTGTTGTGATGTTTATTGCCCCGAACCATTCTTATGTAATGCCACTGGTAAAATGTAGCAATCGCACTGTTAAAAGTAAGGACACGTTAAACCAATGTTGTTTTCAATGTAATGCCTCCAGTAATATGAATCAATGGCACTTCTTTACATGTCGTGCTAAAATTTCTCATTAAGATAAGTTGGTTCTTTTCGCTAGAAATGCAACTGTCCTGGTCCGCCTACTCTCCCGTGCCCAAAGTAATGTTGTATTTAACGGTTGTCATAGTTAATCCTAATGCCCACAGTAATATCTAGCAATGCCACTACTTTAGAAATTTCTACTATCCTTGTAGGATTTCCATTCAGATAAGGAACATGCTTCTTTTCATTTGATGCATGTTTCATCACTTGTTAGTCACCCTCCTTTCCACCTTTTTTGTGCAAACAGAGATATACATTTCACGCTCGATCTTAGTTGAACTGCACAAATGATATCCAAATTATACTTGAGCATTCCCGGAGCTTCACAACCAACCTTGATGTTGCTCAATTTTATTGCAACTAATGAAGAAGAAGCTCTGTGGGTTTCGTTTTCTGATGGAAATGGAACTGGGGCTGGAGCCCTTTTCTTAATTTTTTTTTGAAGAAGAAGCTGCTAGCTCACGGGACATTGCTACATTTTAGGTGAACTGCACCAAAAGGTCCCATGAATTGAATCATCCATGTTGGTGACTAAAAGATCCAGCTTCAGCATCCCAGTCTAAGCACCCCCGGCCTCCATCCTTGCGATGCATGGTACACCTCGTTTGCCACCTGCTCGACCCTAGTGTCACTGATAAAATGAAGTAATAATACAATTAAAATAGAGCGAGTGTCATCTCTATCATTTCATTTCCAATGTAGATAAAGAAAGTGCTTCTCTTTGTTAAAGTATGTTTCATCAACTAGTCCCATTGTTAATGTTTAAGCGTTTATGCAAACTGGGGTGCTTAATTTTAGTTGATATGTACAAAAATAGAGATTTGAATGTCTCAAGGCGCCTCCTTATACTACTGTTGTACACTGATGTTCATCACTGGCAGAAGGTGTATCTGGGATACTTGGGACGATGTCCAGTATGAGGCGTACCATATGAGGCGTCACATGGCCCATCTTGCCCTCGCAGCATGGCATACTATGATACTATCACAATATTTTCTTCTATTTATTTTATGTGTTTCATCAAATAGTGCCACTATAATGTAATCACGCTTTTTCATTATGTGTGCAAACAGGATTATTCAGCTACATTTTGGTGGGACTGCACAAATGTACGTATGGAACCGGCATATATGCAGAGTGCGAGGTGTGCCAAGTAAAAATTACCGACACCAACCATGCTGCATGCACGCATTGTGATACGTCTCCAACGTATCTATAATTTTTGAGTGCTCCATGCTATATTATCTACTGTTTTAGGCAATATTGGGCTTTATTATCCACTTTTATATTATTTTTGGGACTAACCTATTAACCGGAGGCCCAGCCCAGATTTGCTGTTTTATGCCTATTTCAGTGTTTCGAGGAAAAGGAATATCAGACGGAGTCAAAATGGAACGAAGTCAACTGGAGAAGTTATTTTTGGAAGGAAAGCCACCCGATGGACTTGCAGTGCACGTCAGGGAAGAAGGGAGGTGCCCACGAGGGTGGGGGGCGCGCCCACCCCTCTGGGGCGCGCCCCCTGCCTCATGGCCCCCCCTTCGGTCCACCGACGTACCCCTTGCACCCATATATACCTACATATCGTAAAACTTCCTAAAAAGAAGATAGATCGGGAATTCCGCCGCCGCAAGCCTCTGTAGCCACCAAAAACCTCTCGGGAGCCCGTTCCGGCGCCCTGCCGGAGGGGGAACCCATCACCGGTGGCCATCTTCATCATCCCAGCACTATCCATGATGAGGAGGGAGTAGTTCACCCTCGGGGCTGAGGGTATGTACCAGTAGCTATGTGTTTGATCTCTCTCTCTCTCTCTCTCTCTCGTGTTCTCTCTCGTGTTCCTCTATGGCATGATCTTGATGTATCACGAGCTTTGCTATTGTAGTTGGATCTTATTATGTTTCTCCCCCTCTACTCTCTTGTGATGAATTGAGTTTCCCCTTTGAAGTTATCTTATCGGATTGAGCCTTTTATGAGAACACTTGATGTATTTCTTGCCGTGATTATCTGTGGTGACAATGGGATATCATGTGCCACTTGATGTATGTTTTGGTGATCAACTTGTGGGTTTCGTGACACTGGGAACCTATGCATAGGGGTTAGCACACGTTCTTGACTCTCCGATAAAAACTTTGGGGCACTCTTTGAAGTACTTTGTGTTGGTTGGATGAATCTGAGATTGTGTGATGCATATCGTATAATCATGCCCACGGATACTTGAGGTGACAATGGAGTATCTAGGTGACATTAGGGTTTTGGTTGATTTGTGTCTTAAGGTGTTATTCTAGTATGAACTCTTTTATAGATTGATCCGAAAGAATAACTATGAGGTGGTTTCGTACCCTACCATAATCTCTACATTTGTTCTCCGCTATTAGTGGCTTCGGAGTGACCCTTTGTTGCATGTTGAGGGCTTGTTATATGATCTATCTATGTTATTATTGTTAAGAGAACTTGCACTAGTGAAAGTATGAACCCTAGGCCTTGTTTCCTATCATTGCAATACCGTTTACGCTCACTTTTATCATTAGTTACCTTGCTGTTTTTATTATTTCAGATTACAAATACCTTTATCTACCATCCATATTGCACTTGTATCACCATATCTTCGCCAAACTAGTGCACCTATACAATTTACCATTGTATTGGGTGTGTTGGGGACACAAGAGAACATCTTCATCCTACGCCTCCTACGGATTGATAAACCTTAGGGCATCCACTTGAGGGAAATTTTCTACTGTCCTACAAACCTGTGCACTTGCAGGCCCAACAACATCTACAAGAAGAAGGTTGTGTAGTAGACATCACATTGGCATCCACCACCACCAGTGGGATGTGTGGTGCTCTCTGTGGATGGATCTTTCTCGGCAACAAATCCTCTAACCAAATACTAGTAGGTTATATTGGCAGTTTTCTAGGGAGTACTCTTTTCTGAAAGAAGCACCAATCTATTTTTCTTTATTTGTACACTGTGTCACAACTTTGACCCAAAGGTCGAGAGCTATTTTAGGGTGATTGGCGTAGTACTCGGAGACTGATTGTAAGCATGATTTTCATAGCTGTCACACTGATTGTAAGCATGAGCAGGTGGAAGATTAGGTTAGTGCGAAGCTTACCTTAAACCCTACCGCCGCCGTTGAAACGAGGCGAGCGTCGAGGGAACCGTGGAAAACGGTGGGGAAGTGACGTCGCACCATCCGTCCTCCTCTTGCGGTGGGAGAACGAATACTCCTGTGGCTCCGGCTGGCTCTGCACCCTCACGAACGGCACACCATACTCGATCGATTCGTTATCCTCTGGGTGCTCGACCTTTGACCTGTACGCCCACCACCTCCGCCTGACTGTCGCCTCGGGCGAATCTGTCTGCTCCATCACCCATAGGAGATACTCGATGAACTCGGAGGACTGCGGCGTGACTGCCGCCAAGGAATACATGTACATCGCCGCCCTCATCGCTGTCGTCTCGCTCTTTCACATACATTGCCACATGGCCCGCACCGTCCTAGAAATCTCCCACTCATTGTCAAACCAACTAAGCATCTCCTTCAACATGGCTAACTTTGCCTGGTCGCCGCCGGTGATCTGCCTGATTCTCTGCTGCATCCTCTCCATAGATGTCATTATGAGTGGTCCGGTGCTAGCTTTGGAAGATGGGAGGAGAGACGGTGGTCTTGCAATAGAGAATAGGGAGAGGAGATGAGGTGGTTTTGGAATGGAGATGATGGAGAGGAGAGGAGGTGGTTTTTCAATGGAGAGAAGATCAGAAGAGGGAGAGGCGAGACGGTGGTTTTGGAATGGAGATGATGGAGAGGAGAGGAAGTGGTTTTGGAATGAAGATGATGGAGAGGAGAGGAGGTGGTTTTGCAATGGAGAAGATCAGAAGAGGGAGAGGCGAGGCGATGGTTTTGGAATGGAGATGGTGGAGAGGAGAGGAGGTGGTTTTGCAATGGAGAAGAGGGAGAGGAGCGTGCGGCAGTGATTTAGGATTGGGCGAGAGGGCCGGCGCGCTGTGACTGGATCAAAATCAAAATCAATTTACCCTTCAATTAGGAAAGCGACCCCACATTAACTAGTCTCCCTTTTATTCTGGGTCATAATTGACCATGATTTTCACACATAAAATATATGTTATACATTGCAAAAATAATATAATTTGAAAGTACATTCAGATATGAACCAAACGATACAATTTTTGGTGACATGCATTCACATTTTGCTTGTCACATATAGTACGTGGTCAAACTTTGACCCAAAATACGCAAAACAACAAAAAATACTTCCAAGACCAGCGCCGCTCTTCCGCTCTTCTCCTCTTAAACCACCGCCACTCCTCTCCTGTTCCCATATAAATCCAGCGCCGCTCCTCTCCTCTTCCATTTCAAAACCACCGCCCCTCCTCTCCTGTTCCAGTCGAAAACCAGCGTCGCTCCTCCCCTGTTCTAATCCAAAACCAGCGCTGCTCCTCTCCTCTTCCATTCAAAAACCACCGCCGGCGAGTGAAGGTACTTTGGAGAAGTAGATCGATGGAGGAGTACAACCGATATGTGAGGATCGTAGACGGCGACCCTGTGAAGCTAGCTAGGATGTGGAAGATACAGTCTTGGTTTGACAACAAGGACCAACTAGCGGCGACGGTGACATCCATGGCCAAATATCTGCAACAGAGCGAAAAGGCGGCGATACTCCCGGAGGGAGTCGCGCCGGAGTACATAGAGCTGCTCCTCTGGGCCATGGAGCAAACAGATTCACCGAATCCAACCGTGAGGGAGCGGTGGTGGGAGTATCGATCCCAGATGGAGCATCCACCAGAGATTGAAGGATCGAGCATCTACAGGGTGCCATTTGTGAGGGTGTCCTGCCAGAGCGAGTCGGTGGAGTCTTCGTCGACCGAACCCAACTGCAAGAGGAGAAAAGCAGCTGGCCCGACGACGCTTCCCCGCCATCGTCTCCCTCGCCGTTCACATTGTCTCACGGGCGGCTGTCTACCACCGAGGAATAGGAGGGGGCTGCCCCCCACCCCCCAGCCCAATAGTCGGGCAAGTTGTGAATTGTCAGGAGGAGCTTAGGGTTGTCAGTATTTGCAGGTTGTGAATTGTGTTTTGTGTTGTGTATTTTGAGAGTACTTTCAGATATGAATGTCTTTTGAATTTCATATTTGCAGTATTGAGCATATGAAGAATTTTATGAATTCTAGAGATCTATTTTTAGCACTTAAAAAATGTAGTTTCATAGGAGTATAAAAGTGCAGACCAGAAGAAACTGCAAGTTTCAGTTTCAGATAAGAAACTGCAAGTTCAGTTTCAGATAAGAAACTGCAACTTTCAGAGGCAGAGCATTTATATTAACACGGCCTTTTCAAACAGGGTTAACAGCATGTTGGAAGTTTTATTCATGGTCGAAAATGGAACTACCAGCTAGTTAACATCATGTTGATCAACATTCATGCATAGCACATCTTCATATGATGCACAGTCAAAATGCCCACACAATGTCGAATGTGCGAAACACAAAGAAAACGAGGGACAAAGTTTTGGCAAGTGTTGGACGTGGTTTTGGGCTGCCCCGTCTAGGCTTTCATTTTTAACATGCGCAACCCACGACCTCGGATGGGAGGGCCTGTTTGTATTTTCTTAGGGCCGTCATGTATTGACCGGCCTATGGACCTCCCATCCGAGGTTTTATTTTTGGCATCCCAATTTATGTATTTTTTTTGAAGAAAACACAGAGGTCTGTTCTATTTCTATATAAGAATAGGAACGCCAGGTACAACTTATGTTTCCCTTCTAACTATATTATATATATTTAAATTATTTTATATGTTATTATATATTATTTTTATTGTCATCATATATTTAGCAGATACTTACATATGTAAGAAAACAATATCCCACATCTTATTAACTTATAAAAATAATTTCTTAACAAATAAAATCCTGGATTGTTTTGGCACAAAAATCCTAGTGATCGTGTACAAATGCTTGGTAAGATTTAAGGACGAATGTAATAATATCACTTATTATTTAAATATATTTATAACAAAATGCTCAGCCCTTTTTTATTTTTCGATAACATTGCTGGCCCAACCCAACATTATAATTAGAATCAGCCCAGCAAAATCGTGTATCTAGATAAAGTGCAAATGGCCTGTAATTTTTAGGAAATAAAATAAATGGGCCGCATGGACGCTACATTAATTGTTCACCCAGCCCAGCTAATGGCTGTAATTAAAAAAAAAGATCAAATTGACTATAAATTCTATAGCGCAAAAAAAGACTGTAATTCTGAAAAAATGGGTTGAATAGGTGCCACATTTTTGGAGGCTGAAATGTGGGCCAATAGGTCGAAGCCAACGCAAGTCGTTGTCAATTTAGTCAACAAATGATTCTGACATGTTAGCCGTTGGATTTACATCCAACGACCGACATCCATCTTCAATCTCTCATCTTCTTCCTCCAGCACCGCCGGGACCACCTCCTGCCTCCTGCTGCTAGCAGCTCTGCTTAGCACGCTTCGCTATGAAGCGCTACTCCACCGTTGGCCAGGCCATCCCTCCACCCCTCCACACCTCCTGTTCTTCTCCACCGACTGCCAAACCACACCGCACTAGAACCAGTTAACCCTCGTACACCTCTCCGTCTGCGACTCTACTCCCGCGTCTTCCCATCTCCGGCTCGTTGCTGTCCGGGGCCTCGCCGTCGTCCACCACCTTGGATGCGCTCGGCGCGGTGTGGTCAACGTGGTCAACGAACGACACCATCGGAAGTAGACTGTGCATGGAGAGGCTGACAGCTGGGTCCACGGCCGCACACAAGGAAATGCCTCCTTATTATGCACAAAATAATGATTCCTCCACCTGACATCTAGGACCCATCGGAAGGGCCTCTGTATTTCGCAAAAAAAAAGTGCCCCCTACTGACTTGTCGGACCCACCCTTGCCAGCTGGAACCCAACATACTGGGAGGCTGACTTGTGGGCCTACGAAGTTGATGGGGACGGAGGGCTTTTTGTCAACTTAGTCAATATGAACGATTCTAGCTCCTGTTACCGTACGATGTTCATCCAACGGTTGTAGTGCTTCTTTAACCTCTGGTCTTCTTGCTCAAGCCGCCCAAACCAGCGGCGGTCGTGTCGCGTGCTCCTACCTCCCGTGGCCGGCTGTGATGCCGCAGAGGCCTCATCGCCCCCTACTACTCCCACCGCTAGCCAGGCCATCCCTCTACTCACCCACACCCCCTGTTATTCTGCGGCGACATCAGCCTCACACCGCAGCCGAACCAGTGAACCCTCGTACTCCTCTTTGCATGGGCATCCACTATTGCATTTTCCCCGGCTCTGAGTCGTCCCCTTCCTAGGCCTCGCCGTCGTCCACCGCCGTGGTGCTCTCTGCGCGGCGTGGTCAAGGAACGACTTCCATCGGACGTGGACTGTACGTGGAGAGGCTGACAGCTGGGTCCACGGCCGCAGCAAGGAAGTGCCTCCTTATTACGCGGAAAATAATGATTCCTCCACCTGACAGCAGGGACCCACCGGACGGGCCACCGTATTTCGTGAAAAAAAGTTTCCCCCTGACTGCTGGGACCCACCAGCTACATCTTCGCTTGCAAGGAAGTGCGTCTAGGCAAAAAAGTATGATTCGCCCCCCTGACTGCTGGGACCCACCAGCTACATCTTTGCACGCAAGGAAGTGCGTCCGGGCAAAAAAAAACGATTTGCCCCCTGACTGCTGGGACCCACCAGCTACATTTTCGCATGCAAAGGAAGTGCGTTCGGGCAAAAAAAACGATTCGCCCCTCTGATTGCTGGGACCCACCAGCTACATTTTTGCATGCAAGGAACTGCCTGACAGTCGGGACCCACCTGGTCGAAGCGTACGTAGTGTTGTCATTCTGGTCGCGAACGTGTACGCACATACTGGTCGTTGTAGAGGCGCGCACGTGTCGTAGTAGAGGCGCGCACGTAGCATGTATACGTATGTACAGCGGCGAGGGTGCAAGAAAGAAAATACGGCCACATACGTACATACGGGCAGGGTCTCGAACGCCTACTCGCGCATACGTACGGCCAGGGCTTGTATACATGGCTGGGTTGGAACGGAGAAACAGCGTCGTCGTCGTGTTCATGGGGAGGCAATCGAATGCGTCATGTTCCTGGGGAGGCAACGAAATGCGTCGTGTTCATCGGGAGGCAACGGAACGCGTGGGAGCCAACTGGCTTGGACGGAACAAGCGATGGAAACGAGGCGTGGCGTACCGCACAACGGAGGAAATGGACCTCCTACATTCAGAACGGGGTCCTGTTGATCGGGAGGGGTGTGGCGTACTGCAAAATGGAGGAAACGGACCTCCTACGGTCGAAACGGGGGTCCTGTTGATCGGGAGGGGTGTGGCGTACAGCAAAACGGAGGAAACGGACCTCCTACGGTCGAAACGGGGGTCCTGTTGATCGGGAGGGGTGTGGCGTACCGCAAAACGGACGAAACGGACTTGTGTTGGAGCGCT
>NC_041393.1:133720611-133721413 GCF_002162155.2 Triticum dicoccoides | reverse complement strand
ACGCGTGGGAGCCAACTGGCTTGGACGGAACAAGCGATGGAAACGAGGCGTGGCGTACCGCACAACGGAGGAAATGGACCTCCTACATTCAGAACGGGGTCCTGTTGATCGGGAGGGGTGTGGCGTACTGCAAAACGGAGGAAACGGACCTCCTACGGTCGAAACGGGGGTCCTGTTGATCGGGAGGGGTGTGGCGTACCGCAAAACGGACGAAACGGACTTGTGTTGGAGCGCTACGGTCGAAACGGGGGTCCTGTTCATCGGGAGGGGTGCGGTGTACCGCAAAACGGGACTCCACGGGATACTGTTCATCTCCACCGTCGACCTCCTCCAGCCTCCACGGGCTACCGTTCATCCAGCCTCCACCGCGCGCTACTCCACCGGCTACTGTTCAAGCACCCCTCCGCCGTCTACTGTTCATCCAGCCCTCCACCGTCTACTGTTCATCCAGCCCTCCACACCACGGGGTCCTGTTCAACCACCCCTCCACGGCCACCCCTCCATCGTCTACTGTTCATCCAGCCCTCGACACCACGGGGTCCTGTTCATCCAGAGGCAACACCACCGCTCACTGTTCATCCAACCCCCCCTCGAAACGCTCACTATTCATCCAATCGATCGGCTTCAGTTAGTAGCAGTAGCGAAGGAAAATCGCTCCATCAGGTTCAATTAACAGCCATCGATCGATTGCTCGGGTTCAGTAACGCGTAGCCTGCAGTGCAATCGCTCGGGTTCAGTTAGAGCCCAACGCCTCGCTCGGGTTCAGTTAGAGCCAATGCCTCGCACGTGTATGAGACAAAAG